>NW_006783288.1:882542-906121 GCF_000442215.2 Lipotes vexillifer
CTGAAGACATAGAGGAAAAAAAAGCAAATATCTGAAAATCACTTTTTATGAGAAGCAGATGGAGACTTGAGGAGACATCTGCCTGGTGACATCTAAAATATGGAGTAGACAGGAATCATGGATGAGAAGTGACTTGAGCATCAGTATATAAATCTTCACTCTCTTTTCCAGATCACCATCAAATGAACAGAAGAATATAAAAACAGAAGGAAAATTTAGCATTTTTGATGGAAAATATGGGAGGATGCCATCCATATGCCAGAAAAATCAAGGATAGAACATTAAATGAAGGCAGTGGGGAATTCCTTACAAACGTCTTCCAGAGAAAGTAGTATGGGTTTATAAGAACTAAACAAAGATGATCAAGAAAGAAACAAATACTTCCTTAGTCTTTTATATCAAGGCTATAATTGAAGACATATTTGGAGAGAAACATGTAAGAAATTATTTACTAATACAGATCCATTGAATTCAGAATCAGGTTGCTTAGGAAAATCAAGAGTAGCCATGTCTGTTTTAAACAGAATGAGTGCAGGATGAGTGCAGGGTATTTTCATATTTGGAAGGAGTAGTAGTGGGAGACAGCAGTCCCAGAAAGATGGATGGTAACACCATGTGGAATATGGAAAATAGACCCCAGAAAAATAATTTTAAAAGTTAGCTTCTCTCACAGGAGATTCAATAGTGACAATATGACTATTATGGCTCTAAATTAGGCAGGCAGTTAGATTGCAAAAGAGATAATATAAACGTTCATGAAACCAGTTTTCAGCCTGAGATCTAAAAGAGTTTTAAATAGTTTCCAAGAAAACTCTAAGATGATAAAAGTAAAAGTAGTTTGTAACTACTGGTCTAGAATGTGCCTTCTTTTCAATTATGTGTAAAAAGTAAAACAAACCCGAAAAAGAATCTTCAATATAAAAGAAGATAAATGTAACACCTAAGGTAGGGAAAGACAGTAATTTTAAGAAGAGAAATACTGGAGTGAAATATTTTTAAAAATTCATGTAAAGCCCTTATAAAAGTCAAAGGAATACGGGCTCTGAAGAACTCAGACCCAGTAGTTCATTCTGCTACTGTGGGAAAGACACAGTAGCAGAATGAACTACTGAAATAGAAACAATAAAGAAGAGAAATTCTGATGAGTTTCATGTGGAAAAGCTTAAGAAGCTTTGATAAGATGCTTGTGGAAAGGAAGAATGGAATGAAAAAACAGAGGAGAGATGGGAAAAGGAGAGTCAATAAAGACCCAAAATATGAATTATTATTTTGAAGAGCAGGCAAAAACAAAATTAACAGAAATAATATAGAAAGATGTACTAAAAGAAAACTTTTCAGAGATTAAAACAAACAAAGCATAAAACCCCTGGCCCTGAATTTGAAAGCAGTCATCATATGGCAAGCAATGTTAATTTTTAAAAAGATACTTATACTTTGACCTATTTTTCTGAAAAGGGTAGATTTCTGGATATAAAAAAATCATATTCATCCAGGCAGGAAAAAAAATAACCAAGGAAGGAAAATCAGAGTTGCAGATTTGGTCTAATAACAATTTTGAGCTGTGAGTGGTAACAATAATATGTAAATAACTAAAGGAATAGGACTATCAACAGCAACAAAAATATATAATTAAATTGTTATTTACATGTTAAAACATAAGGACATTTATAAACCATCTAAGCCACTTTCTTTAAATGTTTATAGGTACATCATCACCTACTGAAAAACTAAATGAAGGTAAAGAATTAGGTTGAATTGTTGCAATTATGGTTTATCTAACCTGTTGCCCATATTACAAATAATTATAATGGAAGAGGAAGATATTATAAAAATAAAATAATACTAATAGTAAATGGTTTAAAAATTCAGGTTATATTCTCTCTTTCTTCCAAAAAAGGAAGGCATAACAGTAGAGACTAGGGTGGGCAGAATTTAAATATGTGCCCTTCATGTTTTGGTTATATTCTGGTAAATCCAAAGTGGGTGCTTTGTTGTTGATGGTGACAATTGGAAATGTACACAGTCAAGTATTTTAAAATATTGTTGGTAGATATTTTTAGAATTAAGGATAAGATGTATACATTTTATATTAGTAGAGTAAAATGTGGGGCACCCTCCATAATCCTGTGTAGCAGATAATGTATGCCCCATATTCCCGTGCCCTACTGCTGGGTTCACCATGTCTGCAGCTGGTAGTCCCCACACATGCTGACAGCTTTCCACCCCAATAACCCCTGTGGTGTCTCTTCAGTGGAACAATGCTGAGGTCTTTCTGTATGTTCCTCAGAGGATTTTCCGTGGCATTGAGCCTCATTTGCTCACACGGGTACTGCCTGAATCATGTAACTCTTATTGCCTTAAAAAAATTGTTCCCAGTCTTACTTTCTCACTTGTACTTCCTTTGATCACCTCTCAAATAAACTTGACTCAGGGATACCTAGGAGGAATCTAAACTAAAACACGGGAAATAAAAGATATAAATCAAGAATGCACTAAAAAAAAAAAAAGAAAAAATATGATGAAAGAAAAATACATGTACTTACCTTGACAAAGAATATGAATATGTTAAATTCTCCAAATGAAAATAAGACTTTCAGATTGGATCGAATTGTATACTGTCTGCGAGATACAGAACTAAAACCAATTGACCAAGTTAGCTTAAAGATAAAAGAATGGGAAAATTATTGGTCAAATACAAGGCAAAATAAAAAATATGATAATATCAACAATAGGTTGTTCAGTTAAAACATAAAATGGATCATCTTATATAAAGGTTATCTTTTAAATGTAAAAGTTTTATATCAAACACTAATTCATCACTTTTAACAGTTTACTACTATCATGAGAAAAACAACTATTAATTATACAATATTAATCAACACAGTGAAGGAGAGAATAATTAGTATAAGAGCAGGACAAAAAAATTAAAAAGGAAAACAATAGAAATTTAACCAAGGGTGAGTTCTTGGGAAGAAAAGAAACTCTCCCTAATCATTTCAAGAATATAGATAAAACACATATATGTAATATTAGGGAAGAGGAAAAGAAAAGGAATTTTACTACAGATACAGGGGTGATTTAAATATATATATAAGGTCATTAGCACACAATTTGAAAATCTTGCTATAATAGGCTATAATTTTATAGGAAATACAAGTAACCAAACTTCTCTCAAAAAGAAGGTGTAAAGCCTTAGCATAATAATAAATAAAAAATTAAGAAATTATCAGGAAAATATCTCCAAACAAGTTCTGGGTCAACATCTTTCTTTTGCTGATATTTTTTATTTAACTGCCTTGGATGAGTACCATATTCTTTTAAATCTAGATATTTTAAAAACATGAAGTTCTTTCAAATTTAACAGTAACTGGCAATGCCTTGCTCTATCTGAACTGTTTGACAGGAAAGTAAAAAATCATGTAAAGCTTTAAAGTTAATTGAAAGAAACTACCACGATCGTAATCCCAAAATTTGACAAGAGAAATTAAAAGTAAAAATTACTGACTCATTTGACACATTTTGTAACACGTTGGTCAACAGCATTTTGACCTTTGAATGTTTTAAGAATATAATAATAGTCTTATATCCATCAGTCTATTAAGCTTTAATAACATTAAAAGGTAAAAGGAGAAATATTTATCATTACTTAAGAGTCTAAAGGACATTTAGTAAAATTCAATATTTATCTCACTAAACATAAAATCTCTTAAGAAACTAGGGATACAAGGATATTTTCTCAATATGACACATCATCTCTTTGTCAGACCTTCAGCCAAGAGATATTTAATAATGAAACACTAAGAGAAGCCCACTAAATCAAGTTTATGACAAAGATTCCTGCTATTACAATTATTGTATAATATTGTTTAACAATAAAATAGGAACAGCATGAGTAAATATTGGGAAAATGAAGGTAAAATTACCATTAGTAGAAGATAATTTGATTTTTACCTGGAAACTGAAAAAAATTGAACAGTTAGTACAAAAAAGGTTTTTAGAGTTTCCTGAGAATAAAATGAATATATAAGAATTCATAACTTTTCACATAGCATACTGGGATCCGACAAATAAGAATTTGAACTTCAGTTCTAGGATAATTTGTGAACAGTAACTTCATTCTTTAAACTTGTATTTCTTCCCTGCTAAAAATCATAGCAATGTTGCTTAGCAAGGATTGTGAGATGAATAAATTAGTGTCTGTTATGCACATAGCAAAATGTAAATGCTCAATTAATAGTACCTATATTTTAGATTGAGTAATATAATTTTAGGTATATATCTGATAAAAGATACTTGGGAGTAGGACAAAAGCATGATTTATCTCATCTAAATCACGGTAGATCACTAAAACAAAAAAGTACAGAATTGAACCATAGCAGAAAAAAGCAGATAGACTAAAAATCAACAATAAAAATACAACCAAGATACTAACAAATGTGTTTAATTGTCCCAAGATAAGTCTCTGTACTTATGGCACTTGCCTTCTAGTCCCCCTTCAGAAGACAGTATTACCTGAATTGTGAAACATTACAGTATTTGCCATTAACGTCAGAAACAAGTTAAACATTCTTACCCATATACCCTTTGTTAAATATTACTCTGGAAATTCTAGCAATCCATATGGAAATATGACATAAACTTAGGATGGTACCACATGTTGCTTACTGTGTATGGTATAATTGCTTACTATAAAATAAAAGAAAATAAACGGACTATTAGAACAAAAGTAACTAGAAGGAATAAATTTATAAACACTCTAAAAATACAATAATAATAAAGTCCTATTCATAATAACTTAAAGATAGATTTATTTGTTACTTATGTGAGGAAAATTACAAACTAAAATCATTAATGAAGGACTGCAAACAAGACTTGAGTACATAGAAAAAAATGTCATCTTTTTGAATAGAAAGACTGAGTTGAACAATGTGAGCACCTCCTAAATTAATTAAGAGGTTAACATATTCAAATAAAAATCCAAACGTAATTTATTTTGGAACCTGATAAAGGTTCCTATTGTTTATTTAGAAGTACAGAAAGTTGAAAACAGCTAAAAAAGTTTGGGGAGAAGTAGCATAATAGAAAAATTTTGCTAATAATTTAAAGTATAATAATTAAAGACAAGATAGTACAATTCTAAGAAAAAACTCAGACTGTTTAATATATGAATGTAAATGCCATCAAAGTAATGAGAATATCTGAAAATACGTAGTTAGGTCATCACCTTAGAATATAAACAGGAGTATATTTCAGAAAAAGAGAGAAAAACATGAAAAAAGAATACAAAGACCCCAGATGGTGGTACTCTTTGGTACCAGGAAGGGTGGTACAATGAACCAGTGGTATGTGGTTGCCTGCAAACTTGTCTCCACCTTCCCAGAGCTCTTGGTAGCCAGTGGGGCCAAGGCCCAGAAGACCTTGAAGGGAGGCCATTAGGAAGGATTCACTTGGGTTTCACATGCATTTGCTGTCCATCAGCGTAAAGTCAGGCATGTTGTATTTATAGTACCGAGTGGTGGGCATCTCAATGTTTTAGGCAGGGGGGAAATGTGGAGTTCTTGTGTGTTAGAGCTTATTGCTTCTTCTCAACAGGGCGAGCCATGGACAGAGTGGGAATTCACTTTCCAGCATTGTGTACATAAAGATTTGGCTTAGAATAAAATGCAGTCACACTAATGATAAAGATTGCATTAAATCCCAAATAAAAACATAAGCTAAAACAGAAATAGAAAACACTTCCCAGAACTGAAGGGCATCCATGCATTTCTAGGACTTTAAGGGCCAGCCAAACGCCTAGCACAGTGAAGATCCAAACAAGTTTCATCATTGTGAATTCTTAGAAAACCAGAAATAAAGAGAAGGTCCTAAAAGATTCTAGAGAAAAATCTATCTAGCAATCAGACAAACAAAATAGAGTTTCATATAAAGGATTAAAGTCACAGTGGCATTGGGCTTCTCAATGGTAAAATTGGAAACTGGAAGACGATGAACCAATGCCTTTAAAAACTGAAAATTTTAATGTGAATTCCCTGGAACTGGCCCAAGAAACAGGGGTCTAACAAAGAAGGGAAGGGAATTTGTAATATCCTGAGGGTGACTCCCAGGATAATGGCTGGAAAGAAAGCAATTCTGACTGGATGTGGGAAGACTCCAGGGTGGATGCTTCAAGAGGGGAAAAATATTCTCAAGGTATGTGACTAAATGTAAATAAGTCTCAGTGTTCTGTTTGAGAGTTTGGGGATAAATTGGAGACAAGTATATAGAAAACTAAGGAAACACAAAAGAAGACAGGTATTTTCAAGAGAAATAGGAACTTTATAAGAAGATGAATATGCACCTAGTGTACCTTGTAGCTCACCAATAAATTTTATTCCCGTAGTTATATTAGTGTGGATATCAGATACTGATTTAAAAAAAAAACATATGAAAAAGCCATATAACTGTACTGGGAAGGTGGGGATGGGAAGTGTGTATGTTAGGGGAGGTATAATAGAGTTAGGAATATCTTTTTCAATCCGTCTCCCAGAGTAATGGAAAGAAAAACAAAAATTAAAAAATGGGAGCTAATTAAACTCAAAAGCTTTTGCACAGCAAAGGAAACCATAAATAAAATGAAAAGACAATCCACAGATTGGGAGAAAATATTTGCAAATGATGTGTCCGACAAGGGATTAGTCTCCAAAATTTACAAACAGCTCATGCGGCTTAATATCATCAAAACAAAAAACCCAATCAAGAAATGGGCAGGAGACCTAACTAGACATTTCTCCAAAGAAGACATACAGATGGCCAAGAGGCACATGAGAAGATGCTCAACATCACTAATTATTAGAGAAATGCAAATCAAAACTACCATGAGATATCATCTCACACCAGTCAAAATAGCTGTCATCAAAAATCCACAAACAATAAATGCTGGAGAGGCTGTGGAGAGAAGGGAGCCCTCCTACACTCATGGTGGGAATGTAAATTGGTACAGCCACTATGGAGAACAGTATGGAGCTTCCTTAAAAAACAAAATAGAGCTACCATATGACCCTGCAATCCCACTCCTGGGCATATATCTGGAGAAAATCATGGTCCGAAAGGATATATGTATCCCAATGTTCATTGCAGCACCGTTTATAATAGGCAAGACATGGAAGCAGCCTAAATGTCCATCGACAGAGGAATGGATAAAGAAGATGTGGTACATATATATACAATGGAATATTACTCAGCCATTAAAAAAAATGAAATAGTGCCATTTGCAGCCACGTGGATGGACCTAGAGATTGTCATACTGAGTGAAGTATGAGTGAAGTAAGTCAGAGAAAGACAAATATCATATGATATCACTTATGTTCAGAATCTAAAAAGGATTGATACAAATGAACTTATTTACAAAATAGAAACGGACTCACAGACTTAGAGAACGAACTTATGGTTACCAGGTGGGAAGGATGGGGGGAAGGGATAGGGAGTTTGGGATTGACATGTACACACTGCTATATTTAAAGTGGATAACCAACAGGGACCTACTGTATGGCACAGGGAACTCTGCTCGATGTTATGTGGCAGCCTGGATGGGAGCGGGGGTTTGGGGGAGAATGGATACATGTATATGTATGGCTTAGTCGCTTTGCTGTGTGCCTGAAACTATTACAACTTTGTTAATTGGCTATACTCCAATGTAAAATAAAAAGTTAAAAAATAAAACAGCAAAAACAAAAAAATATCCTAATGTGTGAGTTAGTACACAATATTTAAAAAATATTCTCAAAAAGGGAATGGCTCCTTCTTTCTTCTCTTCTTTTTTCCCTTCTTTTATCTCTCTCTCCTCTCTGCCTCTGTTTTTCTTGCTGTCTCCCTAGGAAGCAACAGATGAAAGATCTCATCCTTTGAGATTGGGTGATACAGAGATAGGGTATAAAATGCAAAGCAATAGTGATAGATACAGGGTAATTTATGGAATGCAGTCTGTTGGAGAATAGTAGTGATAATCTTGTTTATTCAGGGAGAAGCAACAGCAACTCAGAAATGTCTGAGGCAAGAATAAGTTTTTCCAAATTTAAGGAGCAGCCGGAAGGCTAGAGGTACACTAAGGACCCCGTTGCTGTAGGAGAATTAGGTGGGAGAGGTAGAATCCGACTTGATCACATAGGGCTTTATAGAACATAGTAATGTTTGGCTCCTGTATGTGTGGAGAAAAGACTGTGGGAGACAAAACAGCATCTGGAAAGCACACTGGCCCAAGAAGGAGATTCTGAAGGCTTGGGCAGGGCTGGCAACCATGGAGGTGGTCAAAATATAGATCTATTGGCATGACATTAACATTTTCTCAGCCAGCTGAGAGGAATCCAGTGTTCTTAGCTCTTGTGGGTATCCTAAGAATGGTTCTTTATCTGGAAATGCCATCCGCTACGTGCCTGAAGCTTCTGGAAGAATGGTCCTGGAGCTCTGAGGTTGGAGAGAAGATTAGAGAAGGAACCCTGGGGAGGCTGTGTCAGAGAATACAGTCTGAGCATCCTTGCACTCAGCCCCTTTCAAAGAAAAGCGTATTGCACTGAGGGATAACATCATCAACAACAAATTAGTATATTAGAATTACCTGAAACAACTTCTCAACATTTCAGTACATGGGTCAATATCGTGGATAATCACCAATTAGGAACACTGCTTCTAGAATGCCAATTCCTTCAAGGAATGTCTCCCATTCATGCTATGCATTATGATGGGATGTTTTGTAGAAGTGCTATGTAAACAGCTTGTACCACTACTGAACAGGGAACTTCTTAACAAACATGTACTGCTTTAAGTGCATGCTAATGCCATTTTTCGTTTTCATTTTGCCAATGCAATATTTAATGCACCAGTATAGGCTGTTGAAACTGAAACAGTTTTCCTGTAGTGTCCCAGAAGTCTTATTACAAGCCAGCTAATTCTGTTTATATATGTTCTGTTAGCTTCTTTATTAGAATAAAGAAGCTCTGTAATAGAGTGACTTTTGACTGTGTTATGTTTCAGTGTTAATAAGATGTGGTTTAACTGCTTCTACAAGCTTGTCTCCTAACACTCTAGTTGAAAGACAGGACAAACCAGTTTGGCTAAATCTCATATAACCTTTCAGTACTACCTGCCACCCAAGGGTAGCGAGCAATTATTATTGTTTTCCCTTTTTTTCTTAACAACAAATATTTGGTGAGCACCTACCGTGTTCTAAGCAGTAAACAAAGTAGAACAAATTCCCTTCTCCTATGCGATGCTCTTATTCAAATGGAGAAATAGAGACTACAAAAAGCATTAAATAAGATATATAGTACATCAAATGGTGATAAGTATTATGGAGGAAAATAAAACAGGAAGAATAATTAGCTGGCTTGTAATTCAATGGAATATATGACAGGGAGGTGAAATATGTTTAGAAGACTTGCTGACTACTTGATGATGTCTAAGTTCCCATCATTAATGATTTAATACTTATATGGTCTTTACTTGGGTCTTGAAATAAGTTTCCCTTCCAAGAACTTAGTAGAAAGCACACCGAGAAGTCTAGACTTTAGTTTTACTTTGGTTGCTCTTCACTTTTATGCTTTTCCCTCTCTCTGGACCAGGTTATTTACTACCCTGGCTTTTAATCGTATCTGAGAGGTAATGACTCCCAGTGTACTTCTCCAGACCTGATTTGTATTCTAGCCTCCAGAGTATGTTGGATTTTCCCCCTTGAATGTCCCACAGGCATCTCAAAATCAGCATATCACAATATGAACTCACTACCCTACCATTTACTTCTCCACACACATGATCATTTTCCTGAACTCCCAAACTTATTTAAGGGCATCATAATTAAACTTACTTACATAATCCCAAAGTGCGATCATCCTTTGTACAACTTTCCCTTATCTTTCACATCCACATATTGTTCCCAAGGGTAACTCAATGTATTGCTTCATTTTGCTTTTAAAGCAGTTGTTTTAAATCAGCCCAGTTAACACACACACACACACACACACACATACATACATACATACATACATACATACATACATACATACATATCAGACACCATGTTAGGTTTTGGGAACATGAGTGGAATGAAGGTAATTCTTGCTGAGCCTAAAACGTAACCAGACTTCTTTGGCTGGACCAGAAAGGGACTAACTGTGCTAATTTGTATGGTGGCTTCTGTTACAGGGGCCTCAGGGAGGTAATCTAAAAAGGTTGAGGACCTAAGGGCAGTGGAAAAGATATGATGAAGGTTGGTCTCTGTACTCAGGAGGCAGTTTTGTAGTTTTTAATCCAGTATGGAAAGAATGGTTAGAGGGGATAAGTTTTCATGGAGAGCTCTGTAAGACATCAGGCTATGGAATGAGTAGAGTGATAGCATTGATTAAAGCCTCTGGTAATAAACTGTGACACAGGTGGAGGAATGGGATTCCCTGCTTCATGGCTGTGCACAGTACTGCTCTGGCATCTCAAGGTTGGTAACCTTCTCTACAGAGTGTAAGTAAGGAAGAAAGAGGATTGCACTAGGGGCGCTTTGAGCACAGAACAGTGACAGAGCAGAAGAGATAGAACAGGAATCTATTTCTTACCATACTGATCAAAATTTGGAGTCCTGTATTCTAATGCAAACTTTAGTTTTAAAGAATTTAGGATTGTCAATGGGAAAAGCATTCTCTTTGAAATAAGGCAGTTCTAGGTCCATATCCCATATCTTCTAGTTACTGCTGTGCAATTGAGGAAGCTGCACATCTTTTATGAGTATTAGTTACTTGAAGTGTTCAATGGCAATAAATTATTAAGGTTATTGTGAAGATACATTAGACAAGTGTATAAAGTAGACCTAGAACAGTTTCCAGATTACTGTATATTCCCATCGTATGGCCTTAATAATAATCACAAGAGCAAAAAACTGAGGTGCTTCTTTGACACCCAGTTCTGTAGGGGGAGTGAGGGATACCATTTTTGACATCATTCATGGAAACTATTTGGAAAAGGTATTTAAAAGAAAATATATTTATTTGCCTATTATCCTTTTCAGAGAAATTAAGATAACAAGAAGGGAAAGGGAGCAAGAGAAAAACGTTCACCATCCATAACACTGCCATTGCTCTTTGGTAGCTAGTGCATGCATATCAAGTCCAGCGGGCTCTTGAGCCTGCAAGGTAAATTCCATGTTCTGTCTCCAGTATGCCAGAGTTACTAACAGTCCTGTTTGTATTCTCTGTGAAGCTGGCAGAGAATTCCAGAGTACATCATTTATAGCTATTAAGAGTGAATCCACAGTGTCACCTACTTTTAATCCCAAGAAACAGTAGCATGTGTTTGTGTTTATTTTTCAGTGAAGTAAAAGTTAATGTGAGGAAGAGTCAGAATATCATGTTTGCACATGAATTTGCATGTCGAATATTTTTCAGCAGAAGGTGGAATTTGTGACAGGAAATAGTTCTTTGGCTTTAATTTCTGCTGAAATTGAAAAGTAATCCAAAGGACCAAAGTAAAGTAAAAAAGTGTGAATTCTGGAAGAAGTTTCCTGAGATTTTCCATTTTGTTTCTTAACACATAGTCACAATGATAGTATGGAGTTTTCATGGTTGGAGGACTTGGATGCACAGAACTAAAGGTTCCATAGTTCTCTTGGCAGATGATGATCTGGCAATGGGTGAACTTGAAAATGAGAAGTACAGCCAATAGTGTTTATGATATTTAATACCTGAGGAAATTTTGCTGGTGCTCCACACTCAAATTTCTTTATAGCTGCCTCCCTTGTAAATAATGCAGAGGTTTTAGTCCCCAGGAACAATAATACCATAAGTGAGAATAATGGAGTAATGATGGTTCATATTTATTAAAGTTCCTAATATGTGCCAGGTCTTTACATGTGTCATCTCATGTAATCTTTAAGCTGATATTGTTATCTAGGTACTGTTATTATCCACACTATAAGGAATCTGAGACTTATTGTATGTTTAAAAAAGTTGACCAGGATGGAATACAGATTTGCAGCAATAAGAGTGGAGAATTGAGCACATTTTCTGCACATTTACAAATGTTTAACCCTTGCCTTGAGAACGATTTAACATAATGGTTAAGAATATAGATGCTGGCATTTTCCATTTTGTTTGTTAACATATAGTCACAATGATGCTATGGAGTTCTCATGGTTGCAGGACTTGGGTGCACAGAACTAAAGGCTCCATAGTACATGGCAAACAAGATTTTAAAAATCACACCTCTCTTCTATCACTTTTATTCACAATTAGGCCCATGAATTCATGCTGGAACCTACCTACCTGGCATTAAATCTTACATCTTCCATGTCATTTGGCCAAGCTTTTTACCTATCTGTGCTTCATTTTCTTTCTTTTAAATGAGGATGATTTTAATAGTTCCTATTGCATAAATTAGTTGCAATGATTAGATGAATTAATTACATATAAAAGATTTAGGACTATGCTTGGCACATAGTAAATTCTTAAAAAGTGTTTGCTTTTATATCTAGGCATTTATCATGAAATTTTAAAAAATTATAGGAAAAAAATTAAGGTGCTAATGACTGGGCAACTCAGATTAGGCATTGAAAATGGAACCCTCTTCACAAGTTAAATCCACAAAGTTTAGAATGAGCTTGGTCTTAAGGGAACTTGCCTCAACCATCTGGTTAAAAACTCAAAGTCCATTGCTTCCAGAAAGATACATGCTGGCCCATCTGAATTGACATCTGTGTGCACACTGAAGTCCCGGAGGGTAATTAATAGAGAAAACTCCAGCAGCAATACTGACATAAGCCTGGGGAACTAAGCCATAAAATTCTCTATATAAACAAGTGGCCTATATAACCACAGAACTATAAATTTTGGTCTTGCCCCAGGGGCACCTGAGATAGCCAGATGCTCAAATAAAAATAAACTTATTTCTGAAGTACATGGCAAATATGATTTTAAAAATTACACTTTGATCATTAGGCCCATGAATTCATGCTACATTGTTTCATGACAGCTTTGAATAACATCTCATGACCAAAGCATGAAATGTACTTCTCTGGTTTACCACAGAGTTTTAAAAAAGTAAACTTTTATAAATTTATTTATTTTGTTTTATTTTTGGCTGCATTGGGTCTTCGTTGCAGCAAGTGAGGGGCTACTCTTTGTTGCGGTGCGCGGGCTTCTCACTGCGGTGGCTTCTCTTGTTGCGGAGCACGGGCTCCAGGCACGTGGGCTCAGTAGTCGTGGCTCACGGGCTTAGTTGCTCCACGGCATGTGGGATCTTCCTGGGCCAGGGCTCGAACCCGTGTCCCCTGCATTGGCAGGTGGGTTCTTAACCACTGCGCCACCAGGGAAGCCCTAAAAAAGTAAACATTTAAAATTGAAGTATAGCATACATAAAAAGCTTGAAGCATCAGTGTATAGCTCAAAGAATTTTTACAAGTAAATATATTTATGTAAGCAAAACCCAGATGAAGAAATAGAATATTGCTAGCTTCAGGAGGCACCCTTTTGGCCTTCCTAGTCACTAATCTCCAAACATAACCACCTTTGAGTCCTAACACTAGGCATTAATTTTGTTGACTTTTGAAATGGAATCATAAAACTTTTACTCTTTTTAGTCTTCTTTCATTCAACATTGTGAGATCCATCCACAACAGAGGCATACCTCGTTTTATTGTGCTTCGCTTTATTGTGCTTTGCTTTTAATGCATTTTTTACAAATTGAAGGTTTGTGGCAACCCTGTGTAGAACAAGTCTATTGGTTCCATTTTTCCAACAGCATTTTGTGTCCCTGCGTCATATTTTGGTGATTCTCACTATATTTCAAACTTTTTCTTTATTATATTTCTAATGGAGATCTATGATCAGTGATCTTTGATGTTATTGCTGTGATTTACTGAAGGCTCAGATAATGATTAGCATTCTTAGCAATAAAGTATTTTTAAATTAAGGTATCTACATTGTTTTTTAGACATAATGCTATTACACATTTAATATATTACAGTATAGTGTAAACATAACTTATATGCACTGGGAAAAAAATTTGTGTGACACACTTTTTACGATATTTGCTTATTGTGGTGGTCTGGAACCAAACCTGCAATGTCTCTGAGGTATGCCTATAGTTTATTTACTCTCATTGATGCTTTGATTAGTGTTATATAAATAAACCACACTTTATTTATCCATTCTGTTGTTGATGGACATACAGATTGTTTTTAGTTTGGGATATTGTGAATAATGTTCTGAAAATTTCGTACATGTATTTGGTGAACATCTTGAGTCAATTCTGTGGGCAGTATACCTGGGAGCAGAATTGTCAGATCTACGTATACGAGGACATTCAGCTTCAATACAGAATACCAAATGAGTTTTCAGAGCCCTTAGAGCAATTCTCAGTTCATTGAGTAAGTGTATCAGAATCAGGTTAATATTTTTCTCATTAAATTAAAAAAAATTATTGTGAGGAAATGTGTACAATTCAAAGAGTGTGATAAATATGTTTGTATTACCACTGTTCCAATCAAGATGTAACGCTCTTCTATCACCTTAGAGAGTTTTCGTGTGCCCCCTTCTAGTTATACCCCACCACAGACAACCATTGTTCTGATTCCTGTCACCATAGGTTAGTTTTGACTATTCTTGAATCTTCATATAAATGGAATGCTACTCTTGTGTCTGCCTTCTTTTGTTGAATATAATGTTTTTGACATTCACCTGTGTTGTTGCTTTTATCAGTATAGCATTCTTGTTTTTTTTCATCGTAACATTGCAATTTCCTTTCCCATTCCACTATTGATAGATTTTTGTGTTGTTTCAAGTTTGGGACTACTATGAATCAAGTTGCTATTAAAATTCTTATACAAGTCTTTTTGAGGACATATCTTTTGGTTTCTCTTGGGTGAATATTTGGGGAAGAAATTTCTTGGTCATAAGGTAGGTATATGTTTAACCTTATAAGAAAGTTCCAAACAGTTCTCCAAAGTAGTTGAACCATTTTCAAACCTCATTAGCAATATCAAAAAGTTCTAGTTGCTACATGTCTTTGCCAATATTTGGTTATAATCAAAAAGGCAAGCAAGACTATTCTCATGGGTATAAAATACTATCATATTGAAGTTTTAATTGGGTTTTCCTCTGGTGTAAATGACACTGAACGCGTTTTAATGAGTTTATTGCCCAGTCATTTGGTAACATGTCTGTTCAAGCCTTAGTCAAGGTTCTTTTTTTTTAATTGGATTGTGCATTTTGATTTGTATGAATTTATATATCTTGGATTCAAATCTTTTGTCAGATATATTTGTTACAGATATTTTCATCCAATCTGTGGCTTGCCTTTACATTTTATTAATGGTATCTTTTGATTACCAGAAAGTTTTAGTTTTAAGAGGTTCCAATTTGGCAGTTTTATTTTTTATGCTTGTTGAGGTTTTTTTTGGATATCTGAAGAAATCCCTGCCTGTCACAAAGTTGCAATAATAATCTTCTGTGTTTTCTTTTAGAAAATTTATAGTTTTATCTTGTGTGTTTAGTTCCATCTTGAGTTAATATTTATATATGATCTGAGGTAGGAGTCAAGGTTCATTTTTCTTCTATATATTTATCATGTTATTCTAGTACCATTAAAAAAGACTCTTTTTTTTCCCCCCTTTCGATAGCCTGAGAGCATTTGTTGAAAATTAGTTCAATATTTTTGCCAGTTTTTTCCATGAACTCTCTATTTCATTAATCTCTATGTGTATTTTTGTGTCAATAACACATTATCTTGATTATTGTAACTTTATAGAAAATTTTTACAAAAAATTTGGTTTTTGTGTATTGACCTTGTATCCTGTGGCAGTGCATAAACTGACATGATCAGTTTATGCACTGACACGATCGTAAGGTTTTTGTACTTTTTTCTGTTGCTGTGGTGAATTATTCTGACTGAGTTTTTTGAATGTTAAACCAACCTTGCATTCTTGGGTAAATGCCACTTGGTGAAGTTGTGTTATACTTCGCTCAATTCAGTTTAATGTTTACTAAGTATCATTGGGTCTATGTGCATGATGGGTATCGGCCTGTAATTTTCTTTTCCTGTAATATATTTGTCAGGTTTTTGTGTCAGGTTTTCTCTGGTTTTATAAAATTATTTTGGGAATATTTTCTTCTCTTTAATTTCTGGATTTGTATAGAGTTTGTATTATTTCTTTTTTAAGTGTTTGACTTCATTAGTGAAACAATGTGTGTCTGGTGTTTTAGGGGTTTTTTTGTGAAAGATTTTCAATGATGAATCTAATTCTTTAATGATCTCTGTTTTTGAGTTATTGCATAAATTTATTGATAACATTGCCTATTATCCTTTTAAATATCTGTAGGTTTTGTAATGTTATCTCCTCTAACATTCCTGATGTGGTCATTTGTGTTTCTTCTTTTCTTGCCTGCTTTCCTATGAGTTATTTGATCTTGCTAATCTTTGCAAAGAACCAATGTGTGGCTTTCTTAATTTTCTGTCATTTTTTTTGTCAGTTTTATGGTCTTTCCACTTACTTTGGATTGTTTTATTTTTTGTGATTTCCATTTGCACATTGGATTTTACTTCTCCAATATAAGGAATGCAAAGAGGACACAGTAGAGAAAGAGAGAGGCTTCTTTGTCTATCTTATGAGTCTAAAGGGATTTTTTTTGAAAAGGCCATACTGGTATATGTGCAAACTCAGTCATCCACTCTATACAATGTCTGATGTAAAGCCATTAATCATCAGCACAGTAGTATCCCTACGTGTAGGGGAGTGTAGTGAAGTGTCCCAAGAGGACAATATTATGCTGCTTCTAAGTAAAGGAAGGGTCTGTCCGTGAGTGCTGAAGGAATGAATAAAAATAATAGCAATACTACTAAAAATACTACTCAAAAACCTTTTATCAGGTGTTATGTCTGGCTTGTTTCTCTAAATATTTGTGAAATTCATCCATGTTTTTATAGTCATTTTCATTACTGGGTTATATCTCACTGTATATATGTATCAGGATTTATTTATTCAACTGTTGATAGCCATTTGGTTAGTTTATAACTTGGGCTTATTGCAAATACTGTTGCAGTGAATATATTCTTATGTTTATATTGTGGTGCATATGTGTATATATTTTGGGGTGTATACCTAGGAATAGAATTGCTAGGTCACAATATGCTCATACTTATGTCCAGGTATAGTAAATAACGTATTCCAAAATTATTAATTAAAGAGAAATTTCTTTTAAAAGGAAACTGAAATACTTTTATTAAAGGAAAACTAATATCACTGACCATAATTAGAAAATTAACCATAAGATAAAAACATAAATAAAAACTTTGTTTACGTTCGTGCCACTAGCATGAGTTTTACTGCCACAACATGTGTGGGTACTACACTTTGGGTGACGCAGGTCTATGCCACTTATTAATAACTTTATGCTGTCTAGTCTTGTTATATTGCATTGGGAGCTATTTACATTTTTGAAATAGGATGTAATTTTTATCTGTCGTATCTTTTCTTGAAAATGGCAGAAACATTATACTATAGTTTTGCATATCATTTGTGCCATTAAAAATGCCGTTTAGTAAAAAGTCAAGCAATTTTTAAATTGGCTGTTTGCCACAAATTTTTTTAACCTTTAAGCCAGTGATGGTGTTATATAGTAAGCACATGTATGCTTGTGAATTTTTGTGTATTTGGTGCTTATTGATTATTAAGAATTTGTATGTTGGAGTATACCTGAAACTTATCTGTAATGTTTTATTTACCTCACTAAAAAAAAGTTGGTATGTTAGAGTGAAGAAAGCTTTGGCATTGGAGTCAACAGACTGGATTTGAATACTTTTATTTCCCCTTACTGTGTTAACTTTAATCAATTAATTTAATCATCCTGAGTCTTAGTTTTCTTTTTTGTTAAATAAGGATTTTAATGCATTATAGCATAAAGCTACACAAAGGTTAAATAAGATAATGACTGTTAAGATCCTGGTACATAATAGATCTTCAATAACTGATAATTTTCATCTGTAGACTTTTTCTCCTTGACCTTGATTGAGAATTAAGTGAATTAATAGATCTTTTTTCAAAAAGTAAATTTGTTTCTATATATTATTTGCTTAAGCATATATTACTATATATTTCAATAAGCATAATTCTGTATTTAAAAATATGTTTTAATTCTCAAAGTTTATACCACTTCTAAGAGTGTCTTTCTTACTCCTCCTTTGGAGTAATTTAAACAGAGAGCGAATCCAATTTAATGAGCCATGCAACAGCTTGATAATGGCCAATCTTGTATAATGGTCAGTATAACATGGGCTTTGAAATCAAAGTATGTGGAGTTAAATCTTGGCTCCACCACTTACTTGCTATTATGACAGGTATGTAACCTACTTGAATTTCAATTTCCAAGTCTACAAAATAGGGATAATATTGATACCTACCTCAGTGTCTAAACACAACACAGTCACGCATTAAATAACGAGTTTTTATTGAAACTCGCTTTCTACTTTTTTAGAGGATTGGGAATTAAGTCTGTTTTTTATCTTCTGTTTTACTAGCAAATTCATGTCTATGTTTCATGTATTTGTGTGTAAATGAAACAAACAAAAAAAGACACTGCTCATATACCTGATTACATGGTCTTTGTAGGCTGTCACACCTAGGATGTGATGAGTCCTCTGCTCAGTGAACTTGCCCTTGATCTAAAGATTTTGTTTCAGAAATAGATAGCACATTGATCTAATGTTTTTAATTGCTTGGAACAGCACAAGGTGACTATCTGATCTTTCTTTGATCTTTTAAAACATCAATTTGATCTTGCACATTTAATAAATGCAAAAAATCAAAAAGAAATGAATGTAATCATTTTTAATGCAATCTAAGAAACTTGCTTATATCATTTGTTTCAGAGATATATGATTCTGAGAAAATTAGGGACACTGGTTTTAGTTAGCTCACTAGTAAGTTCAAGTTAAGTAAGCATTCTAGATGCACAAATCTGGAATAAAATTGTAATAGAAGTTATTTAGGAAGTCTGATTGAGTTGATTACATAGCATTGAGCATAGGACTGCAGAAGCAGTGGAAAGGGTATATATTATAAGGGAAGGAAAACAGATAGTGCAAATATATTTGGATCTGGAAACCATCTGGTTGCTTACACCTCCAATGCCCTCCTCTGTTGGCTCAATGAACATTAGTTGCAATAGTGTTTTAAGTCAGGGACTGTCAAATTCCAGCTTCACTCTTTTTTTTTTTTGCGGTACGCGGGCCTCTCACTGTTGTGGCCTCTCCCGTTGCGGAGCACAGGCTCTGGACGCGCAGGCTCGGCAGCCATGGCTCACGGGCCAAGCCGCTCCGCGGTGTGTGGGATCTTCCCGGACCGGGGCACGAACCCGTGTCCCCTGCATTGGCAGGCAGACTCTCAACCACTGCGCCGCCAGGGAAGCCCAAGCATGTCAGTTTGATTTCAGTGTTTGGGAGAACCCCATTCTATGTGAGAACTTCCAGTATTAGAAGAGGTAGTTTTGGTTTTTCTTTCTACTCTTATTCAGAGAACATTGTTTATCTGATTGGTGAAGTGAGGGTCTAACAATGATTGTTCAAGTTTTGCATTTGAGCCTGAGGCAGTTCACTGGGTGAGTGTGCTGCAGACCAGATGTTATTGGAGGGTAGAGTCCAAGGGACTGGAGAAGGGACAGGGAGCCTACAGGTTTAGGTTACCAGCAATAAAGCTGCTACTTTGATTGCCATTATCCCAATTCCTCTATCTTTTCCTGAATTGGGTCTGAACTTGGAGAGAATTGAATGATTTATTGGTTCCCCTATCTCTCAACCTGAATGTTATAAAGATATTATTCCAGTGGACATATTGAGAGATTATCAGAGAACTCTGCTGGCTGAGAAAGCTGAGCTGCTCCTAGGAATGGAACCAGTCATTTGCACACTGCAGGAATTGGGGGTGTAGTGATCAACACTGCTGGCTTTACTTGATTCAGAATCAGTGGGGAGAGCTCAGTAAATCCCCTCCTCCTCACAGGAGAGTGCGAGCTACTGATCGCCAGGGCTCCATTAGCTCTGCATGACTTCACTGAAATTAAAATCTGCAGGGCCTGAACCTCCCCTCAGATAGCTATGTGTACACAAGGCCTAATCTAACCTTGTACAAAGTGGTGGGACTTTTTTTCTTCTTTCTCCTCACCCACCATCTAAGTATTTGGGATGAGCTGGCTCCATCCTTCAGAATTTCAATAGGCCCCTGTTCAAAGCAGTGTCTTTGATCTTTATGAAATTAAGGAGTAGGGAAAGCATTGCCAGTAAGACTTAACAGATCATTTCTGTCTGCTGGCCAATATCCATTTGTGTATGTCTGTTCTTTTCCTAAGGAAAAAGAGCCTTTCACAAAACCACCTAAATATGCAGTTGAAATGTTGAAATCAGGTAAATCAGCTGTTATTAATTTGATAGACTGAGGCAGAAAGATACTGGACTACTTTCATGTTAGAGGTTTTATCACCCTTGGAGTGTACATTGTGGGCTTGTTATATTAATGGCCAGGCCTAAAATGTTTGTTTTGCTCTCCTCTCGATTCTTGAATTCATCAATAGATACAAACTAAAATTGTTTCCTTGATATTATCAGAGGGATAGTACTGCACGTTTGCTATTGAAAATTCAAAAGCCTCTCGCTCAACCAAAAAAAAAAAAAAGCAATGTCTGTTTTTCTGACACAGCATTATGTTCCTGTTACCTGAAACCCAGAGATAGACAGATATTGAAACAGCCATTTCTCATGGGAAATAATACTTACCCATCTAATGGGACTACTTAAAAGCATGTATATAGTGTCTGAGATTTGGAATAAGGCTTTCTGCCAAAAGAACAACAGCATTGCTTGGGTTGTTTGATGGAAAATCACAAAGCCATATATATTTGTGGAAACCATTTAGTAAGATAATGTAATATATCACAACAACTGTTGGGTGAATTTTAAAGATATAAACCACAAATGCATGTTGTGAAATATATTGACCTATGTACTGTCTAGACATGTTAAAGAACTATTTCCTTTTACAGAGATTATTAAGGTGATTATAGGGTATCTGTTTTGAGATTAAGATTTATACTAGGCCAGCGATATGCTAAAGATAATAAAATTCCTCTGTATACTGCCTTAATCAAGTCAGATAGGCTAGATGACCTCTGAATTTCCTTTAAACTCACAATTCCAAAGAATTTTTTTTTCAAACAAGGTAAACAGCTAGAAATTTGTATTTGCCAAAATGTATCAGGTCAGATAAAAATCACCATGTATGGTGACCTTAATTCTGAGTTTGAACCTATCTATTAGGCAGTGACATTATTTAAGGACTATTGAAAGGGAAGCACTAAACTAAGTCCTCAGAATAACTTGAAATTGGAAATTTTTATTTATTTACATATTCATAATATGCCTTCTAAAAAAGGATTTAATGTGAATTAGAAGTATAATTCCTGCCTTTTCTACTTGTATAATCTTATGGGAGAGTTAAGAGCAAAAGGACTCCTCTCCTTACCTCCTCCCTGCAAGGAATAGATGACGTGCACACACACGTGCAAGTATATTCGTGGTAATTATCAAACGTGAGGGTGTTTGGGTTCTGAAGCAATTTGGTATAATTGGTATTATTCAGTTACAACTTAGTGAAGTAAGGGCTGGAAGGAGAATACTGTGCCTTGCAGAGAAGGCATGAGTGATAGGTTTGCAGGGACTGGAGACAAACTTTGCTTTTAGAAACAGGTCTGATCTAAACCTGCAGGTGACTCTTTGTGGCAGATTTGAAAGCATTACTGCTCTACTCAGGCTGAGATAAAAGGAGATATCTTGAAAAGGTGGAAAGGATAAACTAAGATTTAATGATTTAATTCTCCCTTTGAGACAAGGCATTGAAAAAGTGAACTTGAGTCCCTCCTCATATGTTCAAGAAGTGAGTCTTCTGTTTACAGTTTAATAGATGGAGTGCCTGTTGTTTTACAGTCCAGTCCTCAGCTCTGTTTCTTGCCCAGCACTGAATGGTTGTTTCATGATGGGTAAGTCACTTAACCTTTGTATGTTGTATTCTTTTCATCTGCAAATAGAGATGATAACACTCACTGGTGATGTGTTGCTAAGATTAGGCAATATATGATTGTGAAGAGCAATATATATGCTAAATAACAATGATAATGCTGTCTATCAGAGTGAATATTTGGATAAGAGAGCCTAGGCAGTTTTGTGAATAGCATCTCCTGCAGAGAGAGGCTTTAGCAAATGATTACCTGGTCTGTGGGACTCATGTTTTGTAATAGGGTAAGATTATCCCTCCCAACCCTCCCCCCTCATACGCCTCTTAAATTTTTGGAAATTAAATACCAAGTCATTTTATCCAAGGGGAGGAAATGAATGTCCTGTGAGGGTCCTCTCTGCAAGGTCCTCTAATTGTGTAAGTTAGAATTTTGTTTCAGGAATTCTACATTTAGACATTGGGCCTATTGCAAATGTTCAGCGGGGAGGCCCAAGCCTATACAGCCAGCCCATATCTGAAGGTTATCAATTTATTGAACCTATAATCTCAAGATCTCTTTTCTCTTTCCAGAGAATGTACCTCCTTTGCAACCTTTTTTTTCTATCTCCGTTTCTGTCACCTAAACACACCTCACTTGCTCAGATCTTTAATGGGGTTAAAAATGGTACAGCCAGAAGGAAGAACCTCTAATCACCACCTCTGTGACAGAGACAAGAATTTTGTTAAGGGCCAAAAGACTGCTACCACCTCTTACTTTCTTGAGGTGTTCCAAATGGCATGTTGCTATGTTCTGAAGTGAGTATAATGGCATAAGGTCACAGCAAGAAAAATGCACCTTCCTCCCCAAAGCATAGATCGCACTAGAAAATAAAAAAAAGAAAGGTCTTCAGTTGGGTTTTTAGAAAACCACACTTTACAGAAAGGTGAGGGTGAGAGCCAGAGGCATGACCGTTTAATTTCAAACTTGAATTTTCACTTCTTCCTTAAACGAGGCACTATGGTAATTGCATTTCATATGTACTTAGTGTTTAATCTATTTCAGTATCTACTCCCATGAATTCTCTCTGAGTATTACCACACGACCTTAAAAGTAATTAGGATGGGTATTTTTCTTCCCATTTTATAAGTGAGTAAACTGGGCCCCCAGAAAGAGACAACTGCATATTCAAACCCTTCCAGTTCTTTTGCAGCCCTCCAAACAATTTTTTTCATTATTTAATATAACTGTTTCAAGAAATTTGTGAATCTTATCCTGGAGAAAAATGGAGTCTCTGAGAGCCTTTTAAACTTCAATCTTAAAAGGAATAAATTCAGCAATAAAATTTAGAACTTATTCTGACCAGTTTAGACAGAATAATATTTCAGGAGTATCAGAAAAATTCCTTCTATTACTCATTAGATAATCCTACCATATGTTCTTGGAGGAATTTTCCTTTCTTTCATTTCACGTTAGAGAAAAGACTTAAAAACAATGACTTCTGATAGAGATGACACAACAGCTGAGATTTCTGCTAAGGCCTGATTTCAGATCTTTTTCTGTAAGCATGTTAATGGAAGAGGGAAAGAGGTTGTG
>NW_006783288.1:906383-918388 GCF_000442215.2 Lipotes vexillifer
GGGAAAGAGGTTGTGCTGACTGAGAGGTTTTACCCCTTGAAAGGAAGGCTAAGAGTGAAGAATAGTGACTCGGGTGATACGGAAAATGTACTTTACTTAGATTGAAGTTTAGCTCAGGGGTATCCTGTGGACACGTTGTCTGTATGGATTGGAGCCCATGCTGTGTCAATGGAATGCCTTTCCTTGGCTATACCAATCGCTGCATATGCTGGAACATTTGGCAGCCCTTGGGGGCCCCCACACTGTTACACAGTCAGTGACAGCACAGGCAGCACAGATGGGCAAAACTTGAAAGCAAAGAAAGCAAACAGTTCCCCCTTATTTGGAATCCTCATGCAAGGTTTTCAGGTGTCCACTGAAAATGGCTGACCTGTTATTTCCCCAACTGGTCTTGTGTATTCCTTAAGGCAAGCTTAGGTGGCATTGGTATTCAGGAACTGTTTATACTGTATCAGGCTGCTTCCGCTTGTATACTAATTCTTAATTGTGGTATGCAGTCTGTGACCGCCATCTGCTTAAGCAGCCATGTTTCTCTCTCATTCCGACTTAGTGAAATTAAAATATTGATAAGACTAATTTCACAAGGTGAGGAAGTTAATAGAGGAATTGGAATTGGCGTGCTTTCTGAATTTGAGTGTCCAGTTTTGTCCACAAGCGTTGGCTGTATGCTATTGAGTATGGGTAATTTTATAAATACTTCTGTCCCTCAGGAGGAAGAGCCTTTCATTATCCTGAGAGATGGTGCAGGATGTGGCTCTGCAAGTTTAGCGAAATTTTTACAGTTTCATATGAGTTTCCTAGGTTTTGGTGAGGGAGAGCGTATGTAAATTCAGAAGAGTTCTACTTATGAGAAGAATTAATTTGGTCGACAAATATTTTTTGAGACCCCACCACGATTTCCTACTAAGGAACTCTTCAGAAAAGTTAGTTATGAGTACAATCACGTCATTGCAGTCTTGCTGAAGGGATAAAGGCCTCTAGTGGGTCAGTTCAAAGATTCATCCTTAGTAGAAACATTTTCTAAGAAAATAGAATGACTACATAGTAACATTTAAGCTAAATACAAAAATAAGATTATGTTTGGTCAAAGATGATTAGAGTTTTGGGTGACAGTCAGTTGATAGTTAACTGGTCAGGTGAGATAATTCGTCTTCTAAAACAAGTCTTTATAAGACTTCTTTAATGGAATTACATTCCATTAAAGTTCATCATGAAATTGTTTCTCCCTTAAAAGAGGTTTGGGACAATTTTTCTTTTATATGTGTGACACATACCATGTATGTGCTAGGGCCACACATATGAGTGAATCAAGGTCTGAGTCCCTTGAAGAACTCAGAGTATGGTCTGAATTAACAGAAAAGCAGATATGTGAGAGCAGTAAGGAGCAACCCATAATGGTTTCTAAAGTGATTCCAGAGGAGAGAGTGTGAAATTGTACAGAGGGGTCTGGGCAGTTGGTCAGCTACATGAAAGAACTCTTCTCGGAGCTGAGTTTTGACAGAGAATTTTTGTAAGTTTTTTCAGGGGAATAGGAGGGAAATTGGGGGAATTGGAGGAAGTAGAGAGATGACCTTACCTTACAGAGGGGGTAGAGAGCAGAAAGGTAAGTTTTCTGCATTGCAGAACTTTGGGGACTCTGGGTTCTATAAGCATTTGCAGGACTTCCCTGGCGGTCCAGTGGTTAAGACTTTGCCTTCCAATGCAAGGGGTGCAGGTTCGATCCCTTGTCAGGGAGCTAAGTTCCCACATGCCTCGGGAGCCAAAAAATCAAAACATAAAGACAGAAGCGGTATTGTAACAAATTCAATGAAGACTTTTAAAATGGTCCACATTAAAAAAAAAAAAAACCCTTTATGAGCATTTGCACCCTGAAGTAGAGTGTGGTGTTAAGGCTGGGAAATGAGAAGACTGTATTGTTGCAAGAGATGAGGCTAGAAGGATTGTCAGACTGGCCTTTGCCACGCTAAGGAATTTTTTGTTGTTATTGGTTAAAGACTTTATTTTTTAGAGCAGTTTTAGATTCACAGCAAAATTAAGAGGAAGGTACAGAGATTTCTCATACACCCTCTCCCCACACATGTATCCTCTCCCTCATTATCAACATCACTCACCAGAATGGTGCATTTGTCACCACTGATGAACCTACATTGCCACATAGCAATCACCCAAAGTCCTTAGTTTACGTTAGGGTTTCCTCTTGGTGTTGTACGTTCTACGGGTTTGGACAAATGATGTACTCATCATTATAGTGTCATACAGCCCTAAAATTTCACTGTCCTAAAATTGACTCCTTTCACTTAGTAATATGCATTTAGGGTTCCTCCATGTCTTTTCATGGCTTGGTAGATTTATGTTTTAGCACTGAATAATATTCCATTGAATGCGTATACCACAGTTTATGTATCTATCCATCTACTGAAGGACATTCTTCTTTGCTTCAAAGTTTGACAATTAAAAATAAAGCTTCTATAAACATTCATATGCAGTTTTTTGTGGGGCATGCATTTTCAACTCCTTTGAGTAAATACCAAGGAACACAATTGCAAGATTGTATGGTAAGAGTATGTTTAGGTTTATAAGAAACCAACAAACTGTCTTCCAAAGTGGCTGTACCATTTTGAATTCCCACCAGCAATGAATAAGAGTTCTTGTTGCTCCACATCCTTGCCAGCATGTTGTATTGTCAATATTCTGGATTTCGGCCATTCTAATAGGTGTAGTGGTATTTCATTGTTGTTTCAATTCACGCTAAGGAATTTAAATACGTTATTGTGTAAGGAATTCAAGGTAGTGGGAGATTGTAAGTGGAAGACTGTTGATTTATATGATTTTAGAACAGATCATTCTGAAAGCAGTTTATTTTTCATTCCGTAAATGTTTATTGTCTGTTTTCCTAAGCATTATACTAGTCACTGGACACACAGTGGTTAAGAAAATAAGTATGGCTCCTGCCATCATGGAGCTTAAAATCTAGTAGGGAAAAAGGTGTTAGACAATAAGTTATTGATGTATACACACAAAAAAATGGAATGAATGTTACGATGCCCTCTCTAACTAGGTAACATTCAAATCAAAACCTTAAGAATGGGTATTCAGGGTTAATTAGGTAAAAGGTTAGGGGAAGGATATTCCATTACAGAGAACAGTTAGTGTCTGTGAGTGACAGCCAGGATCAGGAAAAAACTAGTTATGTTTGAGAAATAAAAGAGGCCAGCATCTTTGTAGTAGAGTGAATGAGGGAGGGGCTCAACTAACCCAAGAAAGTTTAATTGAAATTATTTAGCAGCCAATCAGTGCATCATTCACATGTAACTTATTTATGTTTTCAGCAAGTTTAGGTAATTATCTAGATCAGGGTGGGCAAAATATGGCCTGCAGGTTAAATCTGGCCCATTGCCTGTGGTTTTGTAAATAACTTTTTATCAGAAGACAGCCATGCTCATTCATTTCCTGTTTTCTATGCTTGATTTTGTGCTGCAACATCAGAGTTAAGTCATGAAAGAGACTCCATGGCCCCAGAGCCTGATATATTTACTGTCTGGCTTTTTACAGAAAAACTTGAGCTCTGATCTAGATCCTTGTAGTTTAATATAAAGTAAACTCACACACACAGACCCATGTACATATGAATGTGCACATACACACAAACACAAAAATCTTGCTTCAGTAATGTCTATATATGAATATAGACATGAATGTTGGAATCCTGATTGGTGTGAGTGCATCCTCCATTATCACTGAATTCCTCTTTGTTGAAAGAGTTCTGTAGGCTATGTGAGCACCAAGTAAAGGAAAGTTGTTATTCTTCCAGGATTATGGTCAAGGAATACGTTCTTCCCATAAGGGAAGAATTCAGGATTGCTTGTTAAATATGCCTTAGGATATGTGTGATTCTAAAATAAATTTTACAAAGAAATCCTCCTCATATTTAGCTTCAAAAACAAAAATATATTCTGCTTTTTTTAGTTAGAAGAGTATATGGTACATTACTATGTGTAATAAACAAAATTTTAGAATTGGAAATGTAAAATTACATGTATTAGGGCATACTTCATCATTAATAATGCAATATAGCTCAAGGCGCAAGAACATTTCAAGCAGTAGGTATTTTAAATGCTTTATAAAATAGTGCTATAGAAATGCTAATTTTATATAGCTAAATGCTATACAAAATTTTATAAATTCCACTTGAATTTAAGTGGAAATGCATAATGCCAATATATTTGAGAAGTAACATAAAATGTGTCTGTTTTTAGATGCTGCATAATGATTTGCAGTCCCCAAATAGGAAGGAATATAAGACATGGGCAACTCAAAACAAGTATTGTGGTCTTTAAATATTACTTTAGAATAACATATGTGTATAAATTATATGTAATATATACAGTTTAATGTTTAATAATAAACATCTATATACCTCCTACCCAGCTTAAGATATAAAACAATATGAAAAAATTTGATATTCCTGTGAACTTCCTGATTATATTTTCCCTCTTCCCTAGTAGAAACAATAACTTCGTCTACTTTATAATAATGATTTAGTTATATTTCTTTGTAAATTAACCATATATACATGTGTCCTTAATATGTTGTTTAAGTTTTCTGTTTTTAAAATTTGACATAAATAATATCATAGTACTTGTATTTTCCTGTAATTTGCTTCTTTTATTCAATGTAATATGTTTGAGACTTATCCATATGGATTCCTGTTGCTGCAGCAATTCATTTTCACTGCCTCTATAGTATTCCTCTATTATATATTTATATTTATATATATATATATACACACACATACACACACACACACACACACACACACACACACACACACACACACACATATACCAAGCTGTATGTGGTAGGATATTTAGGTTGTTTCTAGATTTTCCTATTATAAACAATGCTGCTCTGAATGTTGTTGCACATATTTCTGAATGCACATGTATAAACACTTCTCTAAGAATATATATAGGGGTAAAATTGCTGAGTCTGGCTTATTCCCAACATTACTAGATAATGCAAAACTATGATTGAACCAATTGGCACCTTCATCAACAACGTTGAGGATTCCTTTTGCTCTACAATCTCTCCAAAAGAGTATATAAATTTTTTTTGGGACTGCTAAAGTAAAATAGTGGTGAGTTACATTTTATTTCTTTTGGAATATCCTCGGTTCCTAAATGGGTTGAGTATTTTTCCGTATGCTTATAGGTCTTCTGTATTTTCTCTTCTGTGAAATACTTTTGTGCCCACTTTTCTATTGGACTGTCTGTGTCTTACTGAATTGAAGAAGTTCTTTACATAATGAGGATAATAGACCTATATTCATTATATAAATTGTAAATTTTTTTGCCTCTGTGGCTTGTCTTAAATGGAGTCTTTTGAAGAACAGAAGTTCTTAATTTAAATGTCTTTGAATATTTAAAATCTTTTCTTTTATGTTTAGTGAATTTTATATTTTCTTTAATGCATACATCTCTACCCTTTGGTAAATGATAGCCTCTTATATTGTGGTTTTAATATTTTAAAGTTTTGTCTATTACATTTAAGTCTTGTATTTATCTGAAATTGATTTTGTATATGGTGTGAGATAGGGATCAAATTTCACTTTTCCTCATATGAATTACAAATACCTCTAGCACAGTTGTTTGCATCCTCCATTCCATATATGAGTGGGTCTGTTTCTGAGGTGTCATTTCTGTCCCATTTGTCTAATTTTCTATCTCTGTTCTAGTACTGCACTCTTTAATTATTGGGCTTACTTGTAAGTTTTGATATCTGGTGGAGCAAATTGTTCCACCTATTTCTGCTTTGGTAGAATCTTGAAATTGTTTAATTTTTGCTTATCTTTAGAAATTGTTAATTAGACCTTAGTATTGGAAAACAATGTCACTGTATATATAAATTTCTCCAGTATTTTGAAGATACTATTTCATTGTCATTCCATTATTTCTGTTGAGAAGCCAGTATCAGTCAAACTGTCATTCCTTTGTAGTAGGCAGTCTTCTTTTTCTTCTCCTTCTGGCTACTTTATCTGTCTATCTATCAGATAGACAGACAGACAGATAGATAGATAGATAGATCTATCTATCTATCTGTGTTTCACTGTGATATATACAGATTTTGCTTTTTCAATTGTGTCCTGATTGAAATTTGCTGGTCTTCCTGAATTAAAGGATTAGTTTCTTTCAACAATTTTGGAAACTTCTCATTCATATTACATATTTACGTATTCTTTTTCTTTTCAAACTCCAGTTAGATGTTATTGGACCTCATCACTCTGTCTTTCATGTATTCTAACCTTTCAAATTTTCTGTCTTTTTGCCCCTATACCCTACATTCCCCCTTCTGAGTAACTTCTTCAGATCTAACTTTCAGTTCACTAATTCTCTTTTCAATTGTGTCTAATCTCCATTTTAACTCAGATTAAGATTTTATTTTTAGTTACTACATTTTTCACTACTATTTATTTATTTTTCCCAATCTGCCTGATCAATTTTTATAGCCATTTATTCCTCCATAATAACTTATTTTAATAAGTTTAACAATATTTATTTTATATCTGATATTTTCAGTATTTATTATCTTCATAGGTCTAATTTTGCAATTAGTTTCCATTAATTCTTGCTTATAGAGGAGTTGTTTAGTGATTTTAAAAACAAAAAGTGAAATTTCATTGTTTGGAAATAATCTGTGGGAGATTTTCAGGCCTCTATTTAAAGAGTGTTTTCACTGTGCAAGGAACTGGGTTTACTTCTGATGGGTACCTGGGTGCATTATCAACCTAAGAGTAATTTAAACTAAAATCTCACCCTAGAGCTTTATACTTAAAAAAGAAGTAGGATTTCTGATTCAAATACCGTCATTAGTATGCACCTGTGGTCAGGAATTCTCATGTAAGACTAGTTTAGTTTTTTGCCAAAGCCATGAGAGGAATTTTTCTCTCTACATGATTTATGTATGTGTGTTTCTCCTATTTTACATACTACCAGTAAAGACTCATATTTTGTCTCTTAACTCTGTATGCCTGTGGCCAGTTAAAGTCAAGTTGTAGATCACAAGAAGTTTCTACATGCCGTTAGGGCAAATACTATCTCCAGTGATTGCTTATTCATATAAAGTCAAACTTTTTCATAATTTGGGACTGTATGCTTTTCCTTTGTTTATCCTTAGTGTATCCATACTTTAGAAAAATGGTTTCCATGTTTAACCAGAATTATTTGCTGTGTGCTGGGGGAGATGTTTTCTTTCCATAAGTGGTCTACAATATTGCCAGAAACATTACTGGATTTTATTCTTCACCACACCCTGTAATTGTATTTATCTAAGGAAAAAGTTTATCTTCGACTATAGTTATGTAGACATCTTTATGCACATATTTCTGAAATCCCTTTGTCAGTTAGGAAGTAAATAGTTACTCGTTACCTCTCATATAAAAATGCTCTGAGGATTGACAGATTACCTCTGTCTTAATTTTTTTTTGATAAAGTAAACTAATAAAGAGGTTTGATTGTAAACTTGACTGAGAATTATTTGTAAGTCTTTTCAGGTGAAATAAAATAGATATTCTGAACCTCTATAGATATACAGTTTATCTTGGTAAGATGGATTAATATGCATTGGAAGCAAGTATTATATTTACAGGCCATTTTCTTTCATATCCTAGATTATGTAATTAGAAATACTAGTGGACAAATTGAAGTTTTCCTAATCTTTATTAAAGACTGCCTTGCAGGAATATATTCATAAACAATTATAAGCCTTTATCAAATTTGTAGAGTGTTAAGTAATTTAGATAATGGATTAAGTTAGAATTTTTAATAATTTAACATTGATTTAATTCATATCTTTCTTAGAGATGGCAATAGTTTTCTTTGTATTGGGCATGATAAAACTGTACTTTTAGTATGAAAAAATCAATTTCATTATATGTCTATTCTTTGTAAGGCTGATCATCTCACAGATAAAATGAAAGTTAGACTTTCATTTTACGTAGACAATAGATTTGAGTTTTTTTGACTTTACGTAGACAGTAGATTTGAGTCTTTCACAGTTATGAGTAGATGCACATTAATTTTCTGAGCCTTGCCAAATGATGTATGATTTCAATTTTTAATTTTGAAATGTGATAAGATGAAATAAAATTGCTAGTAACTAAAGTTTTATGTCTTGTATTTTTCATCTTAAGATATATGGAAACTTTTTAAATTAGTTAAAACTGTCTATTGCGATGGTTACTTATTTGAACTATCTTCTGGAGTTCTGTTTTGTTTAGGTATTATGAGGAAGAATCTGAGCAATAAACCAGATGCTTTCTATTTCATCTGTTCACATGTACCTAGATGGCAAGTCTTCTGGGTGATGTTGACAGCTAGGACGTAAGCTTGGAGGGAATTCCTTGATAATACTTTCAGGACCAAATGCTACTGAAAAGAAAAGAATGTTTTTGAAAACAGATGTTCTAGCTATATCAGGAAAGAAAAATAAGGCAAACATATTTTGAGCATCTCTGTGCCTGCATTTGTAACTAGAAGTCAATGGGCAATTTTTTTGGGAATTGGAAATGAGTCCTTCACCTCTCAGGGACCTGTGTTGCATGACACTAGATATTGCCTAACAGAGAATGTAACCATAGAGCCTCAGTAGGCACATTACCAAATTGGAACACACTGATTGCTTATGAAAAATTGCGACACCAGCTAGATTGTTGGAGTTGAATGGAAACCTGCTGTTTGCCAACTCTGGTTCCTATTACCATTAGTGGAGGGGAATTGGTCCAAATAAACTATGCCTTTGAGTGAGTGGGCCTGCCAGGGTCCACTTCTGTGACTATTGGATAGTACATGAGCAGCCCTTCATGTAGGGGACACACACAGGCACCTCTGAGTATCCTCTTTTTTTCTAACAGATCAAGAGGGTAAAAGAAAAAAACTATAGAAGAAAAAGCAAGGAGTACCAGCTATCACCCACAGTAAACATTACCCGTTCCAAAACTAAGTCTTCTACATTGAATAGAACCTAACTAAATGATTTTGAATTTTTGGCACAGTTGTGGCATAGACTAGATGTGGCTTTTGCTTAGCTTTCTCATAGTGAAAAGCTTGGTTGAAAACCTTGTGGGGAAGATTGAAATGGCCCATCCAATTCTGCAGCTGCTGGAGAATCAACGCTTCTTGCCCCAGTGCCTCTATTATATCATTTGTTTCTGGATCTAAAAATTCAAATCTGTGATATTAAATGGACAGGCAGACTTTAAGCTGCAATATCACTGTATTATCTGGTTATTTTCCAGAGGCAGGTCATTCTTGCAGAGAGTTCTGAGTTCATAGCACAGGATAAATGATCTGTGCCAGATTTTTAGGCACAAAGAATAGTAAGGGCAGAGTTGGCATATACTCCTTGCTTTGGCTGCAATGTGGTTGGGTCCAAGATATTCCAGATTGCTTTAAATCTGAGTAAAATTTAAGGAACAATGTTGTGAAAATGAGCCTACTTTAGCCACATCCCTTAAAGGTTTTTACTCACCTAGTCAGCCAGGTCTAGGAACCAGAATCTTGACCACAAATACAATTTTTGCATTTTATATACCTATAACCCCCCTCGTATGACTCTCACTGCTTTGGCATTTTGAACAGTATGTGCTTTAAACATTTGTAAATCTACAAACCTGTAAATATCACTGTGGACTGTAACTCCTAAAACATTAATAAAATATAACTAAAAATATAACTAAAAGCTCTTGCATAAATGATAGCAGTATGTTAGATTCATAGTTGTGTCTAGAAGAAATGATACATTTCTAGGAACCTTGGACCTTTGCATCTACCTGTTAACACACAGTAATATGTAACTTAGTTTCAAAATAGTTTTAAATATTTCAACTTCAACCAAATGGGACTAAGAATTTGCAAAGGTATTTGCTTATATAAGAGGAAAACCCTTTCATCATCCTTATAGATTTCCTGCAAATAAATCAGAGACCCATGAGTCATAGTTCTCCCCAACAGACTTGCAGTGACTTAGTGTTTGAAAATCTTGACAGTGGACCTGAGATATTTCCTTTCTAAGCTAGTCTCTTGGATGTATCTTTATACTTGCATATGTGCATACTAAACGGATTAAAATTCATATGTAAATATGTTAACAGTGTGATACTCATTATTTTCATGTCCTAGGAATTGGTAAAATTCTTAATCTAGAAGTAACAGAAATGTGTCTGGCTAGAGTTAGTTCAGTATTTTTATCATAATTCTCTGTTTTTAGCAGTCTAGTTTTGGGGTTTGCGTATTGATTCCCTTCTGTGTGTCAAACTTTTCCATGATTTTTGGTAATCCATGTTGAAACTGTTTCTTGAATCAGAGCCCGGAGAACTTTCAAGTAATCTCCTTGTAGTATTTCAAATTTAAGAGATTTTTGTCTACTCTATTTTTAGAGCTTTAGTTATTTCTTTTCAGATTGCTTAGAGCCTAGATTTATGCAGTGCTGGAAGTTAAATAGATGATTCTAAAGAGGTGAATTCTTCTTTGACATTTTTCTGTGGAATATTTGGCAAATATCTAGGGAAAGGACTCTTTCTGCCTGTACTGTTGGAATCAGTAAAGTTTTGTCAGTAACTTGAAATTGGCAAGGATACTTCAACCTCAGCTTTTGACTTCAGCTTTGAATGTTCAAAGTTATTTTCCATTACCAAACATATCAAAACAAAAACATAAACATGGAAAGCCATGACTCACTTCTGAGAAGCATTCTGCAGCATCTATTCCTGGCTGCTGTGGCCTGGAACTGGATTGTATAATTTAACTATCTCATTACAACTTCTGGGAAGAATATCCTGTACTTAAAAAGAAAAAAAAAATTGTGTATTAGCTTTTAGATTCGATAATGGGAATGATTCTCTTAAAACCATTTTTATTTTTGAAATGTATGTAAAAGTTATTAGGGAGTTTGCAAAGCAAAGCAGTGGTCTCAGTTCCATTATCTTAAACTTTTTTTTTTTTAACCTATCCTGTCAACATCTGTGGATATTTCTAAACTATGATTAAGAATATTGTTGCTATATTATTATTTATTCTTCTTCACTGTATATCATTACACATTTTGATTTATGTAGGAAAAACCTCTCCCTAAAAATTCTCCCATTTCTTCCTAGTCCGTTCTTCATTATATCAGCATATGTAAGACTGTTCTTTTTTCAGGCATATCACATCACAGCTTCTGGGTTTTGAGTATTAGCTCAAATAGTTTTTTTCGGTGATAATTCCTCCTGAATTTTTTTAAATGATGTTTTCATTCTATAAATATTGTCACCTCCACTGTATTCTAAAATATAGACGAAGTGAGCGAGTGGCATGGACATATATACACTACCAAATGTAAAATAGATAGCTAGTGGGAAGCAGCTGCATTGCACAGGGAGATCAGCTCAGTGCTTTGTGAACACCTAGAGGGGTGGGTTAGGGAGGGTGGGAGGGAGACACAAGAGGGAGGGGATATAGGGATATATGTATACGTATAGCTGATTCACTTTGTTATAAAGCAGAAACTAACACACCATTGTAAAGCAATTACACTCCAATAAAAATGTTAAAAATAAATAAATAAATAAAAGTATATTGTGAATCTCATTGTAAAAGGTGGTAGATAACAAATACTATCCATGGGAACAATTTCGCATTTTCTAAATAAATTGCTTCAATTTATTTCCATCATTTTTCCAAGTGCCTCAGGCATCAATGAAAATAGGCTCATTAATTGCTAAGTAAGTAATTTTTCCACAAGTATAGTCTTGTTCCAAACACTCATTTGTGCATTTACCGTGCATGACCAAAGAATCACCAAACGCAAACCTAGTTATTAAGTGAAATACACATTTCCTTGAAAAGGGGGCATCAGGGTCAAATTAAAATCCCACACAAACAATTGCATCACTCATGATCATTGCTTGAAAAGTAAAATGCCAACTTACTTGGATGGGAAAGCTTAGAGTCATCCACATTGTTAGGGAA
>NW_006783288.1:918398-923608 GCF_000442215.2 Lipotes vexillifer
GTAGTGTGGATATAAAAGCTTCTCTCTATTTCTTGACCCAGGTTGAATGTTTTCTGCTCCAAACAGTCTTTCTTCATTTCCTCCATTAAATATGATCTTTCTGATTTGTCATCACATCTTAACTGTGATTTCTCTCCATATTGTATTCCTTGTCTTAGATTTATTTAAACACATGCCTTATCTACCCATTAAAATGCAAGTTTTTTTGATTGCATGGAGTTCATTTGATCCATCCTTACAATACTTAGTACCTTGGACAGAGTAGATGCTTCACTAAGTGCTTGGTGAAAGCATGAATAATGTGATAATTATATAAAAGTATTTATTATAGAGAGATGGGTAGGAATAAAACTGAATTAAAAGAAACTTTATGTTGGTTTATTTCTTCCCCATTCTGCTTTTATGCAAAGCACAAGTCTCTCCATTGGTTATTTGGATCTTCATTTATTGAACAGGAGTGTTGCATCAGACACAGAAGGACGTGTTCTGCCAATTTTGAGCTGCTTGTAATTCATGTGTGCAGAATTATGAAACAGACCCAAAAATGTTGGCTTATCTTAGGCAAAACACAATTTCCAAGTTTTTAGGAAAATAAATTTGGAAAACTATGAGAGATTTGTAGAAGACTCTGCACTCAGGAACCACTAGACACTCAGTCTAGTGGTTCCTGAGTGTTGTTACTTTGATTGCTATTGTTACCACCATACTTATCGTCGGCATTTATAGAGAATTTTTATTTGTCTTGTGTTTCAAAGTAATATGTGTAGTATAGTGGGTGTATTTCGTGGCTTGGGGCTTTGTGATATGAACAAATGAATGCAATTCAATTAACAATTGTTGATTGCTTCTTACATGAAAGATTCTTTAAAGTCTCTGTGTTGGTTGGGGGAAAGAGATGAAAAAGAAAGAGTTAAGATCCAGTAGGGAAAAAGGGTATATTTATAGATAACATTGTGAGAGAAATCAAAAACTGTTTACCTTAAGTGATATAGATATTTGTTTACTCAAAGACAAGGAAATGGGCCTGGGAACTTGAGGTCTGTTTAGATTCTATATGGCTCTGATTTTATAAATCATGAGTAGAGGAAGACAAAAGGATTTTGAATTCCAATTTAAAAAAAAAACCGCAGAACATAGGGTGGCAAAAGGCAACATTATGGTAGCTTGTTGGTTTCAGCCAATGTCATAATGTTTCTAGGTAGCAATATCAGAATGCTTTTGGAATGATTTTTGTGTTCCTGGTACTATACCAAGCTTGATTATTTTAATTAATAATAACCCTTTTATGCTATATTAATATTATTCAGGTGAGAAAACTGAGGTTTAGAAAGGCAAAGAAATGTGTTGACCATCACAAAGATAGAAAGCAGCAGGGACTGGTCAAACAGCATTAGACCCTCAGATGTGTACTTCTAAGCACTAGGATTTATTTCTTTATCATAGTGATTGCCTGTATAAATTAATACACTAATTTGCTAATCCTAAATTTATCTTTTTATTCATACTCATTAAAAATAGCATATGATTTAAACTCCACTAAAGAGACTAACAATGTGAAGTAAGAATATAAAACAACTTCATGAACTTTTGTGGGAGTGTAAATTGGTACACCAATTTTGGAAGACTGGCATCATCTACCAAAGTTGGAAAAACAGTTATCCCATTGCCTAACAGTTTTGCTTACTTGTGTGTGTGTGTGTGTGTGTGTGTGTGTGTATGTGTATACATATATATATATATACACACACACCTTAAGTATTTTTGTGTACCAAAGACATGTACAATAACATTTATATCAACATTTTTGATAATATCCCCAAACTTGGAAACACTCAAATTTTCAATCAGCATTAGAATGTGTAAGGAGATTTTGGTATATTCATGGAAGTGAAATAACATATGGCAATAAAAATGCAACACCACATTGTTATCCCACCATATTAAGCCAAAGGAGACAGACATAGCAAATAAGTACGTATTATATGACCCCATTTATATAAAATTTATATAAAATTTAAAAAATAAGCAAATATATGAGTTAGTAGCTTTGGAGGTTGCTCTGGAGTGTTAGTGGTGTACTATTTCTTCTTGCGGTAGTTACATGGCCATCTTCCTTTTGTGGTTATTCATTTAGCTGTGACCTATGAATTGTACACTTTTCTCGGTATATTTTTACTTCATTAAAAAATTAAACATAATAGCCATTATTTGTGGGAAAGGAGATGTTCTGGTTAAAGAGGAAGTTAACAATAACTGCCACAAGAAAAACATTCTGCATAGCTCTTGTAATTGGCTTGATAATCTTTTCCAAGAGAGGTTGTTTTGCCTTTAAGTACAAAATACACAAATAATATAGCATTACTTTAAATATTTGAAAGCTTTATTTGATAAGGATTATAGAAGTAGAAGATAAAGAAGGTATGGAGCATTGAGCCAAACATGTATCTCTAATATTCATTGGATTCCTTACCATTGTTTTCTTTTAGAGTAGGAGGGATTATCAAATCACTCTGGTAATTTGGTTTGATTTTGTTTTGAGATTTTACACAAGTGTCAAGTGAGAAATTAGAATATTGTTGAAGTTCCAAGTGCTTCATAATCTGTGCTAAGACCAGACATTTTGGGGACCACTCACCAAATCCCTGAATATAATCTTATCTTTGGCACTTGCTCTAGTTGCTGGAACAATAAGCATTCTAATTTTTTTTTGAAGTAAGTAGTTGGTCATTGAAAACAGATATATACCCTCACTGTAAATATTGTTGGCCTCCTTTGGAGCAGGGGGTGCCCTCAGTGAACTTTGTCTGACTGACATGAAGCTGGCTTTAGTCACTTTGCTGCTTGGGTCCAGTCAGCTCAAAGAGCAGTCTCTTCTCATGATTCAGGTGAGTTTTTGATAAGAGCATAGAGAGGGTAATTTAAGAACACAGGCTCTAGAATCAGATCTAGGTTCAAATCTCATCTTTACTTCTGCCTATATGCTGATCTTGGAAAATTAAACTTTCTACGTGGGGTAATAATATACTATTGATGTGCAGATTTGTTGAGATAATGCATGTAAAATTCCTAGCACAGTTATCTGCCGCAAAATAAGCTTTCAATGAACGTTAGCTGTCATTTGTTAATAGCTATTATTATTACTTGAATACATGATGCTTTCATGTGTAACAAAGTACCACATTAACTCAACTGACCCAAGCACACAAATGAAGGGAAATAAAGCAGATCCAACAAATTGCTTTAAGTAATATATTACTAATTATTCATGTAAATAAAACCAATACACTTTTGTGTAATAGGAAACTTCATTCATCTAGAAAATATAATTTTTGTAAAAGCTACATACAATGAATATTTGCCTCAGCATATATTTCTAGATACTCAGATCTAATACAAGTAAAACCAGTTTGAAAATCGATGACTTCTAGTTAGTTCTTTATACCATAAATGCATGTTTAAAGTGCTTTTAGTTGGAAAAAAAAAAAAAAGGTCACCGATGTACTTGAAAGATTGAAACCAAAGATTGAAGGAGATATTTTATCATTCTTCATTTTATGTTTAAGCTTTGCTGAGATCAATGAATTCCAAATCATTATGCATCAGTTAGTAGGTGCAGAGGAAATGCTTTAATGTCTGGAAATTTCATCAACCTCATTCCTCTGGCAAAAAAGGAATTGCTTAGGTGAGTGTTCTCAAGACCAACACGCTATACACATCAGACATCTAAATATATGTAAACACGAAAAGGTTTGCATTTTCAGCAACACAGTCTGGTTTTCAGAGACTTAGTTTTGAACTATAGCTGCTGGTTTCTCAAAATATATTTCACCATCATCAGCCAGTGCATGACAGAGGAGGTACCATGGGATAACAAGGTGCTCTTGTTATAGGATGGTGAACACAGTACATGCTTCCTGCTGCTGTATCGGATAGACACTTTCTTTCCCAAATAGTTTAGCAAACGTTTGCCTCCCATACCCAAACTGTAAGAATGCCAGCTCTCTCAGGAGACAACTAAAATCCACAGCTACACAATTTCCCTTTTTCTTAAGGGGAAAAGTTTAAAAATAACCAACTTTTCTCAGCCGTGTTAGCATATCTTTTCCCTGGGAATCACTTTGTTTTTATATTTTCTGCCTCTCTGTTAAAATTGAAAACGTGAATGCTTCATTGCCTAAGAAACTGAGTACACTTGCTTTCTGAAATGTACCTTTTAATGTCTTTTATGATTTTGTTTTTCTTCCCTTATTTGCACTTTCAGCTGTGGATGAATTTCCATGCAATGCATCGTTTCTTTAAGAGTTTACACACCAGAAGAAATCAAAATGGAAAATGGTATCTATTAAGCGAGAACAGCTTTCTCAAGTCCCCAGCAGATGCTGTTGGTGAGCAGCCCTCTGTTTGCTCAGCACAGCAGATCAGTTTAACCCTCCGTAGGGCTGCCTGGAAGAAAGTGACATATTTCTGGTTGTTGAACAAATGAAGCCATTCTTTACTTGACTTTACCCTCTTGTTGTTTCAGAATACAGTGTAGACCTGGGGGTTTGTAAATTTGAGTCACACATCCCTCCACCTTGTCTAAGATGATTTCTGTTATTATAACCCACTGACTTCCATATGGCTGGTTGCCTGTGATCAGTTCTGTTTTTGTGCTTCCTCCCTCACTATTCCACACATTGTATCACCTAGCACCTGCACACATACGTTCCTTTGGTTTTTGTTTTTTTTATAAATTTATTCTAGTTGACTGAAAGCTGTGGTATCCATCCCCCATTTCTCTTCATAGCTTGGGACAGCATCAATGAATCTTTCTGTGTTGGAGGCAGCCAGTTGGTTTGTGCGTGAAGTCTTTGCCCTGCCTTCGTTTGGGGAGCAGCATGGTAGCTGAGCATCTCTGAGTAGACCTGTACTGTGAAGGATGAGTAGTGCTAAGTCTTGGACTAAACAGAGCATGACTCATATAAGCAGTATCAGAAGGGATAAAGCCTGAGGAGGGATAGTAGGACAGAATATCTGCTTTGTAATCCATATTCTTCACACTGGCAGGGGAGGGGTGTGATGAAGTGGATATGTTGAGTGGCAGCATAATGCTCCATATTTCTAACAACTTTCCTGCTATTCATGGCTTGTCCCGTCCCTGTCAACTGTGTGTGTAACTTGAAGACTTGCATGCTTATATGTAGGCTAAGTTCCCTACACTGGGTGGCTCC
>NW_006783288.1:923618-961576 GCF_000442215.2 Lipotes vexillifer
TGTAAACTCCTCTGTAAACCAAGAACCGGGTTCTCCCCACTTCAAGTGGCTCTGGGGATGAAAGTTAAATCGTACACAAGAGGAGTAAGGGGGTTTCAAAATCGTCTGTTTGGACCTTGAAATAGAAAAGTTTGTTCAGAATTAAGGAATTGAAAAGGAGTAGCCTCAGAAGACATTCAAATCTTCCTTCCTAGTTATTTACTGTGAAATCTAACTCCATTCCTGGAGCAAAATTGATGGCATTTTAGGACTTTAGTGTTTTTCAGGTATCAATAAATTTCTGCTAGTGTCTCTTAGCCTCTCTAATAGCCAGGAGGACCAGTAATAAAACATAACAGAAGGTTTTAGTAGAAGAAACTAATATTTCCCTATATGATTTAGATACTTTTTAGGCATTCTTTTGACATTTGACTTGAATAATTCATATTTTTCTGCAATTAATTTTTAGCCATTTTATTGTCAAATATAGCAAAATTAAACAAATGTTTAACTTGTTTGTCACAAAGTCATCTCCCTTTATACAAGCAATGTTAAGTAATTGAGCACTGCTGAGGTAGAAGAAGGCCCCCTCACAACTCTTCCCAATCATTAGCACATCTCCTCCTAATATTAATCACTTCCTCACTTTTTTTTTTTTTTTTTTTTTGTTAAAAATCGTTTATACTGTTGGTTAACGTTTGGCATGTTTCTTGTTTTAGACTCTTACAAACAGTGTGGCAATGAACATTCTTATTTGCATCCTGTGGTATACAATTGCACAAATTTCTGTTGGGTATATAATCAGGTGTGTAATTGCTAGGTAATAGAGTCTGCATATCTTCAACTTTATTAGGTGAGACCAAACCATTTTCCAAAGTGGTTGTACCAATTTTCATTCTCATCAGCAGAGGATAGCAGTATTTTCATGGGTTTGTTTCTGGGCTCTCTACTCTGCTTTTCTATATCTCTTCCCAAATACCATACTTTTAAAATTACTGTAGCTTTAAAATAAGTTGCAACATTTGGTACAATAAGTCTATCAAATTTCTTAAAGATTATATTGGTTGTTCTGGACATTGGTATTTCCAAATACATTATGGAATCTACATGTCGGTATATAAATACCCACACACAACCTGTTGAGATTTTGATTGGGATAGAATCAATAAATTAGCAGGAGAATTTATATCTTTACAGTATTGAATCTTCTATCAATAAACATAGTTCATCATTCTGTTTATTAGGTCTTATTTCTCAATGTTTCATAATTCTCTGTTAGAGGTATCATATATCTTTTGATGGATTAATTCCTAGTTATTTGAATTTTTGTGACGTTATCAATGACATCTTTTTATGTTTTATTTCTTAATACTTGATGTTGCTACATAGAAATGCAATCAGTGTTTACATATTTGCATTATATCATGCAACTTTTGTAAACTCATTAATTTATGCTAATAATTTAGTCGTAGAATTTGCATATTTTTCTGTAAACACAGTTGTCATATGAAGAATGTTTTATTTTTCCAATTTCAACTCAAACAATAGGTTTGATTTGTTTTACTTTGTGAATCTTTCAACATTTCACTATTAAATATAATGTTTTTGTAGGTTTTTTTGTATACCCTTTATCAATAAGGTGAATTCTTTCTAGCTTGCTAAGCATTTTTTTCATTCATTTAAAAATTAAAAAAAACACTGTGGTGAAATACAACTTAAAATTTACTATCATAACTTTTTAAAGTATACAGTTAAGTACATTCACATTGTTGTAGAACACATTGTAGTCACCACTAAACATCTCCAGAGCTCTTTTCATCCTTTAAAACTAAAACTCTGTACCAGTTAAACAGTAACTCCCCATACTCTCATTCGTGGCAGCCATTTTCTACTTTCTGTCTCTCTGAATTTGACTACTCTAGGCTCCTCATAGAAGTGGAATGACAGAAAACTTGTCCTTTTATGTCTGGTTCATCTCACTTAGCATCATGTCCTCAAGGTTCATCCATGTTGTAGCATGAGTCAGAATTTCCTTCCTTTTTAAGGCTGAATAATATTCCATCATAAGTGTATACCACATTTTGTTTATCCATTCATGTATGGACAGTTGGATTGCTTCCACCTTTTGGCTGTTGTGAATAATGCTGCTATGAATGTGGATGTACAAATATCTGTGTTCCTGCTTTAAATTCTGTGTATATATCCAGAGGTGGGGCTACTGAGAAGACCTTGTGTCTGTGCCATGATGTAATTTGAAAAACCTAAAGCAGAGCACTCAGGCCAGCCAGGGACACTTAGAACAAGCATCAAAGTGGATTTAGGTACAAATTCTGATTTCCAAAGTTGGTCAAAGGGTACAAACTTTCAGCTATAAGGTGAATAAATTCTCAGGATCTAATATACAGCATGGTGACTATAGTTAATAATACTGTACTGTATACTTGAAATTTGCTGGTAGAGTAGATCTTAAGTTCTTACCATACACATAAAAAGGTAATAATAACCATGTGAGGTAATGGATGTATTAATTAGCTTGATTTTGGTAGTCATTTCACACATACATAAATCAAATCATCACATTGTACACATTAAATACAATTTTATTTGTCAGTTATACCTCAGTAAATCTGAGGGAAAAAACCCCCAAAAGCTGTTTTGTTTTGTCACTTGACCTGGTAGATCCAGTTTTTCTCTGGGTTCACTCCAGGTCCTTTGTCTCCATCTCATGTCCAAATATCACTCACAGAAATGTCCATATTTGGAGGTTGGGGAAGGGTTTAGTTCTTCAAATAGACTGTGGGCTAGTGGTAGTGGGGAAAAGGAAGGTTGGGTCAGTTGGCAGGTGAGTGTCTTACTTGGCATTGGAAAATGATAAATATAAGCCAGATATAGCTCTGATAATGTCTGTGTTTCTTTTACTCAATTGCCGTGGTTGAATCTTATAAGGATATTCCCCTTCCCAGTGAAAAATTGTACTGCCTGGATGAAGGGAAGTAAGCAGTGCTGGGCTAGGGAGGAGATGAGTGGCGTCCTTGGATTGCATTTGGAGTCCACACGTATTGCCAAGGGACAGTCAGACAGAGCTTATCAACTACATTAAAAAAAAAATGAATCTAACCTTTCATTCATCAAACAGAACCCTATATAAATGTCACTGAGCATCAACATTCAATTAACATTGTGGCTTATTCATCAGTTAGGGATATACAGCGTAAGGACTCCTGTGGCTCCTAAAAAATAATTGTAAATACCTTCCTTCAGCTGTCTTTAGGTGAAGATGCCTCACCTGCTATATGTCAAGCACCTTTCATTCAATCTTTACTTTAGACATTTATCATATAGTCCCTGGGTAACACGCTGGTAGGGTCTCACACTGGGTCATTGTGCATCGATATTCCAACAAAGAGTCAACCCCTGGGAACCTAGAACTGACCACCCATACCCTCATGCCCCGCAAAAAAAATCAAGGATAAATAGAGTTGTTCTGTGCTTCTCAGTGTGTATAGTATATTGTTTACAAATAAACGTTTGTTAGAGGGGAAAAAGTAGTTATACTTTTCTGATGTGTCTGCATTCAACCCTTCCTCAGGGTGTACTTTTAATTCTGCAGCCAGGGTATTAGCAATATTAAACTGAAAATGTCACAGAATGTCAAATCTGAAAATGTCACTGGGAAAGGGGAAAAAAAAGATGGTGACCCTGTACCATCCACAGATGAAATAAATATGCCTCCTTGGTATTGTACAGTGGTTTTTTTTAGTGGGTATAATTTTATACGTTTTGCATCCTATTAATTTTCATGGCATCAATGGAGAAATATTAGAACAGCGAGATTGCTGAAGACAAATTAACTCATCAATTACATGTATGGGACAGTGGAGACTGAGTTTATTTCACAATTTCGAATTGCAATAAAACTGTAATTACTAACTCGTGGAATCTTCATGGAAATCTGCATTCATTACCACTTTATTTGAAGTCAGTGACTGCTGTATACTTAACTTTCCTCTATTATCTACTACGAAGTAGAAATAGTAGAAGGCAGTTTAGAATTAAAGCAGCTGTCTTACTCATTCCCCACAGAAACATTTTTGTAATCATCCAAACTAAATTTTGCCCATGAAACCAGTGCGATTAGTTTGTATTTAAATAGTGCAGAAAATGGAAAATGAATATATTGTTTGTTCAAGGACACAGTTCTCCATTTCTAACTCTCTGCTACTCTTCCCTCTTCCATCTTTTCTGTACATATTCAAGTACAGCAGGAAGAGAGTTGTTTCTTTCAGGAAGAATGCAAAGGGGAAAAATGAAGCCAGAAGATTTAGGTTCAAATTCTGTCCATGCCATTTTCTGGCTTTATGGTTTTGAGCAAGTTATTTTACTTCTTTGAAATGCACTCTCTTCATTTGTAAAATGAGGATTATAATGCCAGCCTTCTAAGGTTTATGTGAGCATTAAGTGAACTAATATATGCAAATGCCCCTAGTGTAGCACCCAGCATTTTAATGTTGGTTTCTCTTCTTTTAAAGAAAACTAGAAATTATAGGCATTACATACTGTGTCATGATTTATGGAGCAAATTGAATTTCCTTGATGGTTTTGTATCTAGAAGGATCAAAACTGCATTTATTATGCATAGACCATTTATTTTTGTTTTTGTGTCTTTAATATGGTTGAAAAGTGAAGTTCTATATAAAATGAAACTGATCTTTTAACCATATATTTTTTATTTGCCACTATGAATTAATTAAGTCTGAAAGCCATCATTTAAATGTTATTTTTATTTCTTCAGTCAGTAACTGACACCTGGGAAATGATAGATCACAGATGTAAGGAAGGGGTCATATAGGGGCCGAAATCACCTGCATTTTATTTTGGGATCAGTGATGTTCCTCAAAAGTGTTTCTGTCAACTACAGTTTTTGATGTATGTGCATAAAGAAGCAAAGGAAACAAGTGTCAGTGGTGTAGGCACTATCTGATTGAGGAACAGAGGATATAAAGCTTGCTTTCTGATCTTAGCGAAAAAAGGAACACAAAGACTTGGGATAGGGACTAGTTACAAACATAAAATGTAAGCAGAATAAATCTTTTAAACAATTTAAAAGTGGTGAGGGAGCTTAGTTGGTAGTCCTAAAATTCCAGCCACAAGCAGCATTATGTTTAATCTCAAGTCTGGCTGTTAGACTAACTTTACATTGTGCTGATTTCTGAAGCTGTCAGCACTCAGTTAAACAAGTAAGCACAGGTAGGAATAAAAGTAAATTCTGTGCATTTGCTACTATTTACTTGGTTGTTTCTGGTCATCTTTCCATACCCCTTAAAGGTGTAGATGTTGCCCCTGAATCATGTCAGCCTGGGAAAATGAACTGATTATTTCTTAAGCTGATCTGGCCAATTACACATGTGCTCCATGGGCTTGAATTGATCAACGTATATGCAGCTCAACATTTGTGTTGCTGGCCAGAACCCATTGAGCAAAAGCCATGCCTCCGATGTCAGCTGCTTGGGCTGAGTCTACTGACCAGTCCCAATATATGGCAATATAGCATGGAAAAGAAACATCGAAACATTTGGGGGACTTGATGATCTTTAAGACACCTTCCAGGTAATAATTGCTCTCTGCAAAACTGATAAGGTTTAAATGAGTGAATACATGTAGGGCTCTTCTAAGAGCTCCTGCCACATAATAAGCCCTTAATCAACATAAGCTATTATTATTATTACTCTTTTTACTGTTTCTATAGTAAAACTAGGATACAATTGCCAATTAGAGAGTGATGTTGTATCTGCATGCAGAAAACAAAGGAAAGGTGAATGCAGCTGTTGATGATATCCAATTGAAAATCTCAAGTGAGAAAGCCCATGCTCTCACCTTACTTAGTATTGATTATTCACAGCTTACCTGTTGATATGTACAATCCATTATGATGCTAAGAAAAAAAGTGTTTAGTGAAAAAATGGTTACATCATTTATAAATTGATACCAGCTCTCTTGATTAAAATACACATTTTCAATATAAACTCAAAATAGATACAGCAAAGATCATTTTTATTCTAATTCTTTTTAATTCCAAGAACCTGTTGCATATTGTAAACCTGTTGGTCCAAGATATTGGAATGAATTCATAGAAGTTTATTCAGCAATGTTTATAGTTTTTACCTAAGCTGATCTAAGATGTTCTGTTCCTGCCATTATCTGTCATACCATCTCTGGCCCTTGCTCAACTTTCCTTCTCTGAATATTCTGAATTGTATTGATAAGATTCAAGGAAAATAGGAGGATAGTTAATGGTAAGGGTTTGTTTTAAAAAAAAAAAAGTCAGTGCATTGTGAGCAAATGAAAGTGAATTTGATTTTTTCAGAAATGTAAAGCCATGCTGTCTGGCTCCTGCTTTGGTCTACCTTGGCGATATAGTGTTAGAATATTGACTGCTGTGGCAGCATATAGGAAAACCTTGTTGACAGCACTTATTTTTCAGTGTTTTAAACGTAAATAAGAACCTTAGCATCTCAAATTATCTGCTATATTCATTTTCCCCTTTCTTCTTGAATTTACTCTGTTGGCTTGTGCATTCTTGAACTGTTTCTACTTTCCTGCTTTCTCTATCATCTCCTTCTAAATGAAGGCCTTTCCCAAGGTTCTTTCTTTAAGCTTCCTTTGCTTCCCCCTCCCAAACTCATAGATCTGGCTCAGTAGGTGTTCTCTTTTTTACATGGATAAAATCCAGCTCACTTTGACATACGTCCCTTGACCTAGCATCAAATTGACTCCAAGATATCTTTCCTTAGATAAAATATCAACCAATTATACTCAACATGTAAAACATGAGTGTTTTTATCCAGTACCACCATTTTCTTTGGGTAATCCAGTTCTTGGCAATGGTACTCCTTTTCTTCCAGGTGCCAAAAAAGAATGTTGACTCCCTGCATCCAGTAATTTTGACTTAACCCTACATCTGATCAGATTCTTTGACCTATGGGATTTCTCCTTTATTCTCACTTTTACGTTTTCACTACCGTCACTCTAATTCAGGCCACAATACTTATAGCCGAAGTGGCTACAGTGACGTTCAAGCTGCACCCCATTTCTAGTTTCTGTCCATCTTAACTGCTGCAAAATTAGACTGAGACTTTGGTCACACTCCTTTAAAAGCTGCTTGCTATGGCTTATTTAATAGATTACTCATATATTTTTTCATTTATGGCCCTTATTTTCCATCTATACCTACCATATGCTCTAAAATGGGGGTTGGCAAACTACCTAGGGCCAAATTTGTGTTGCCACCTGTTTCTGTTAATAAAGTTTTATTGGAACATAGCCAGTTCCACTCATTTACATATTGTCTCTGGCTGCTTTCATGCTAAAATAGCAGAGTTGAGTAGTTGTGACAGAGACCGTGTGGTCCATGCAGCCACAGATATTTACTTTCTGGCCTTTTACAGATAAAACTTTCTGACCCCTTCTCTAGACCAGTGTTTTTAAAAGTTTAATAATTTAGTATGTCTTAGGTTAGGCCTATGATTCTGAATTTCTGACAAGCTCCCATGATGCAAATGCTCTTGGCCTACAGATCATACTTTGAGAAGCAAAGCTCTAGAGCAAATTTACCTCATAAAATATTCACAGAGAGAAAGTATCTATGGTTTCATGACCAAATCAGATTGTAACTTCACCTCGGAGCTTCGTGGTACATGTACATATTACTATACTAAGTTTAAGAATCTCTGACATAAAAACAAACAGAAAAATAAAGCAAAATGAAACAAAACACAAAACATGAACAGTTGGTCACCTTATGAGTTCCGTCCCTTCTAAAACTGGCAAAATCTGTCCTTCCTTTGGTTCATTTCTAATGTTCCCTCTTTAACAAGGGTAATAACAGTTCAACCTTCCTCATATTTTTAGGTATTCTTCCTCTTTTACACTACAACTGGGCATATTAAATGGTCAATAAATTTATATATATTTAGAATTAAATTGAGTCTGTAAAAAATAGACTCAAAACAGATATGATGCTTAATAGTTGGTAGTAAGGTATATGTACCCAAAAAGATTTTAAAGTAATTTACTTGAGGGAACAGTCTTAGGCATGACTTGATAAATTTGACTTAAAAATATTTTGTGTGTAGTTCTGACGTTTATCTGATATCATGTTTCTCTCTTGGTCATTGTATTCTGAGTCTACATGACAACTTCAAAATATTGTGAAGAGAGAGAGATTTGGAGACAGAGGTGATTTATTTTTAGGGTATGTATTGTATTATTTCTTTATTTTATTATTAATTAATCAAAACCATTATTTCTCACTTGAAGTCAGAGATCTGGCTCCTCCTAGTTTTCAGGTTACTCCCCTCCCCTCTGAGGCTGTGCTCCAGCTCTCCTGAGCTAACTGCTTGCTCCTTCTCACTCCCAGGTCTCTGCACATGCTGCTCTCCCTGCCTGGAATACTCCTCTGTCTGCTTCAGTTGTCTTGTCTGCCTAACTCTTCAACATTTTGCTTCCAGCCTAGGTGTTTTTACATAAGAAAAGCCTTTTCTGATCCTCATATCTGGGTTTAGAACTCTGCCTCTGTGCATTCCAACAGTCTGTGATCACCTATGTCATGGGTCCTGTCATATGGTATTGAGGATTCTTCACTGTGTCTCCATTTCCTTCACAAGACTAGAACTAAGCTATGGACAGCAATTGTCTGGTTCACCATTGTATTTTAAGTGAAACACAGGTTTAACAAGCGTTCGGTAAACGGATTCTGATTGTTTGCATTTGAAGTGAGTTGGGCTGGGAGGCTTTATGCTTGCCAAGGTTTTCTTCTCTGGATTCAGGTATGTTGTAGAAACCTGAAGCCTGCTAATATTTTCCTGTGTCCTGTGCTGGAATCTAGATTTAGGGATCCTTAATTTAACAGGTAAAGTTCTGAATTAGTAGTGATCTGTGAGGCATGTCTCTCAGGGCCTCTCACTAGAATCTAGAGATCCAGAGAGGATGCTGTAATTTCCGGGGTCTCTGTGACTGTAGGAGAGCATTGGAATTCATACTGTAGGCTGAATGGCCCTTGCTTTCTAGACTACTGTTCATCTTGGGCATTTAAAAAAAATGCAAGTAATGGTTATGAACCCACCTTTGGATAAGCACTTGAGGTCATAGAGAGTATCTGTAATGCAGAGAGAATAGTGGCAACCGAATATCTATAATGGGCTTCAGTATTCTGATGTCTTTATCAGTGGCATTCCATAATCATTTAAGGATGGTGCCGTGTAAAAAGTATGTATCTCCATCTATTGACACTGTGTACAGTGGAAGCCTATAACCGTGCATCTGTATCTGCCACAGGTATGCTGATATTTATATCCTATCAATTCCACCCATTTTTATTTTTATTTATTATTATTATTATTATTATATTATTATTATTATTATTTTGCGGTACGCGGGCCTCTCACAGTTTTGGCCTCTCCCGTTGCGGAGCACAGGCTCTGGATGCACAGGCTCAGCGGCCATGGCTCACGGGCCCAGCCGCTCCGCGGCATGTGGGATCTTCCCGGACCGGGGCATGAGCCCGTGTCCCCTGCACCGGCAGGCGGATTCTCAACCACTGCGCCACCAGGGCAGCCCCCACCCATTTTTATTGGATTACTAATCACATTGCTAAATATTATTCTCATATATCTCCCGCAAACCACCTTACCCTTTTAGTGTGTTCTACTAATTCTATAGAAGAGACTAGGCACTCAGCCATTTTCCTTTTATTGCACAGATTTGGATCTCACATATCATTGTGATGGATGTAACCGTTTGTCTTTGCAATAAATTCCCCACAAATATTTTACGGTCTGAATTCAATATTGTTAAGAGCTTTCAGTTTCTGAAGTCCTGCACTGCTCTTTCTTTTTTTTTTTTTTTTTTTTTGCGGTTCGCGGGCCTTTCAGTGTTGTGGCTTCTCCCGTTGGGGAGCACAGGCTCTGGACGCGCAGGCTCAGCGGCCATGGCTCACGGGCCTAGCCGCTCTGCGGTATGTGGGATCTACCCGGACTGGGGCATGAACCCGTGTCCCCAACATCGGCAGGCAGACTCTCAACCACTGCACCACCAGGGAAGCCCCCTGCTCTTTCTTAAACACAGTAATCAATAGGCCTTGTGTCACTGAGTCATCTTCTTTCTTAATTTATAGAACTGAGTTAACTTGCCAAAGTCTTCTGTTAAGACCTAAATTCTGTGATAAATCCATTTGTACCAATAATAGTCACGTTCTTTGAGTGCCGTCTTTCTTTAGTCACTCTATGCTTGTATTGCCACTTATTTATACCACACCTTTCAAAAACTGTTTGATCTAAAGTTTTAATTTATGTTTCTACTTGTCACAATTTGCAATAGTTTGATAATCATTTGTTTAATCCCTTGCTAGGATTAGACTCCCATGAAGGTAAAGAGGTGTTTCTTCATTGTATTCCCAGTTAACAACAGGAAATTACAGGTACTCAGTGTTTCAGGGAAAAAAAAAAAATCGGTGAATGGATGAAGCCTGATTTAATGTTTGCAGGTATGAGGTGAGCAGTGAGGTAGCCTTCTATGGGAATGAGGTAGTTCAGGTTATTTTGATAAATTGGTACATTTAAAAGAAATTGGTCTGCTCTTGGTGGAATTTCAGAAGGTGATACTTAAAGGATCCTTGACGCTGTTTGGTTACTTCAACATTGTTTGTATCTCTTATCAAGACAATGCTAAATCTTCATCCCCCAGTCCAATCATTTTTTCTGACTTTAATGTTAATCTTTCTCTTTAACACATTGATTTCAGAAAGTCCCTTTTCCTTCACATTCCATATCTGTTGCTTTTGTTTATAAAAGGAAGTTGATAGGTTGGCTTCATTTTTCTCTTTCTCACAAATTAATTGCCATATGATTTATGTAAGATAAGAAACCTTATTACTACTGCTAGTAGTACATAGGTGATGAATTATTTTTAGTTAAGCTGGTATTAACACTCTGCTAAATATTTTACACACATACTCATTTAATTCACCCTATACCTAATTTACAGAGAAGAAAAATAAGGTTACATTGCTCAGAACTCAAGGCAAAACTGGAACTCAAGTCCACTGAAACAAAATGGTATCAAATACTATGCTCAAATAGATAAGAATGACATCATGATGATATATGGAAGAACGATGCTAAAATAAATTCCTGTTGTATGGTTAAGATTGAATACTGCTCTGGTTCCACAACCAGGAATTTGATCCTATTGTCTACTATTTCCTTTATCTATCAATTGTACCTCCATGCTAGTATAAACAAAACTTGGAACTAAATTCATTTTTAAAACCATTTTATTTGTACTTTGGCTGAGCCAGCATTTCTGTGTTGTAATTTGGGAGGAGTCTGTAAGTTTAAAAAAAGGGTCTCGGGTATAGGTTGCCCCTGCTATAAGGCACTGTTCTTCAAAGTTATTTCCCATTCTTCCTTCCTTGTAAAGGGCAAATTCCTAGACCCCATCACAGTCAAGCTGAATCACAATTTCTAGTCCACCTAATGGTGACTGTCTGCAGGTCTACCCATTTAAATGGCCCTTCTTAGCATTAACTGAAAGAATATTTTTAACTTGGGCATTTTTAAAGATGACAAGAAAATTTATTAAAAGGGAACTCAAACCATGGAACAAGTAAATTATTTATATAGTTGGTTAAGCCTAAGTATGTGGCAGCAACTGTAAATAATGTGGGTTTAATGTTATGGTAACAATTTAGAGAAAACTGGCTTTGGTAGTTCCTGTAATCTTTTATGTTTTTGGATTTGCATGATTCCTTGATGTGCTTCTTTATTTCACAGTGATCCACACAGATTTCTATTGCATTGGTATTTAATTAATTAATTCAGCCAAAAAATATTTGATCCAGGCATTCAGTGGGCTAGGTCATGGTCATTTTTTGGTATCAGAAATAAAGCACTAATTATACAGAGTCATCCTGTCTGTTTGCAGTTGTCATATATTCCATTTTTGAAGCCCAGAACTTTTTGATCTGACATACACTGTTTCATCTCGAGTTTGTTTTTCTCTGGCTGTTTCTCTACCAGTTTGCTATTGTATAAACCTGTGTCTTTGCAGGAGCTGCTAAATTCACGATTCTTTTCAAATGCAGAAGTGCCTAGTATATGCATTTTGAAAATGTTTTCAAAGGATTCCTGCAAGATACCTCTTTAAAATGTGTCTATACGGTTGTACTATAGGGAGTTTTATAGCAATACCTGATTTTTAGGTACAAGAAATGTTATATTCCAAGTTGTATGTTTTCTTGAAAATAACTTTTCATTTCATAGAATACCTTGCTCTTGTGTTTTTTTTTCCTACTCTCAAAATTGTGGTGAGTTCTTTTGAAACTTTTCTGTTAATGTTTTAATCCCTATGTGCCAAGCACATAGTAGGCACTCAGAAATATTAGTTGTGTGATAGAATGAATGAATTAGTAAATAAAACAATCCCAAATCTGTGACAGTAGCTATCTTTTATAAGAAAATTTTGCTTTTCCAAAGCTTTGTTGATTATTACCTATGTTCCCAGAGAAAGGGACTACATAAAATATTTTATGCTTCCATCTAGAGTTTTCAAAATTGAGCATGTTTTGTAATGCACAATAAGGGGAAATACAATGAAAATAAGCACGTGGAACTCTTGCAAATGCAGACCCTTGGATTGTTGTTAAATCTCCTTCTCACTAGCTGTTTAGATTCTAGAATAAAAAAAAAATATTCTTTGACTTTCTCTTGAAAATTGAATGGCCACCTCGGTAACCTTTGGGTTTTAACATAGTTAGAATTGATTGTTCCTGATCTTTATTAATGCCTCCTTTAGTTTTGTTTGTTTTCATTTTCCAGAGTCCCAGTGTCCTGCCACAACTATTTCTGTATACCATCTCTGGTCCTGCCCTGTTCATTGCTATTATTTTCTTTAGTCAGATCATACGTTTCCTGTGCTCCTGAATCTTCCTTTGTCCTTGAACCTGGGCTGGAGAGAACACTGTAAATGCTAATGCATTCAGAGTTGTCGTCTTGGCTTTCCTTGAATCTTTCCCCATGCTTTCTCCCTGCTGGCACTGTCTCTGTGAGAGTAGCTTACATTCCTGGAGGTCAAAGTTCTTTGACTTTGGCTACTCCTTTCTCAGAGGTAGGAAAACAGTGATCATTTCTATAGATTTTCCCTTTCTGTCCACAACTAAAATCACTACTCAAGCTCTCCCTGCATACAAGGTTGTCTTACCTTTGAGATTTATATTTTGGCATCTGAAAGTCTGTAGACATTACCTTTCTTCATCATTTCACAGTTGAACAAACAGAGTTAAAGTCTGGTTAAATTTGGTGCATTGAAAGCCTGCACTACCTTCTGAAACCCAACTAAGGTAACAGAAAGGAATAAGACGGGTGAAAATCTACAGGAGTGAAAACAACAGTCGCTGATATATGACATCAACATTCAGGTGGAAAACAGATGGATGAGAAATGAATGATTTGGCAGAGCAGGCATGGAACCCTAGGTATCTATAGAGAAGGATACCAGAGAGGAGGTCACTTTGTCCCCACTGGGTCTTGGAAAGTCCCACAGATTCTAAGGGATTAGAGGCACTGGGTTCTGTGAAAGGTGAAATTTGGGGGAGACAAAATCAAGCACATTGGTTTTTTTTTGTAAAAGAAGCGTTTGGAAACATCAGATGACCTCTCATTTCTAACAGTCAGGCAGGTACTTCTTTCCCAGCTGTGAAGGACCAATTATGTCTTATTTTCCAGAGAAACTGACTTGGAAGGGATTTTTGAATCAGGGATCCTAGGCAAAGTAGAGGTGGGATGCACTTCCTTCCTGAAAACAGGGGGCTTAAGTAAATATCTGTATATCTAACGATGAGAATGTCCATCTCTTTCCTTGGAGACTCCTATAGTAGAAGCATCGTGATTGCCAGAATCAAACATTTGAGAATCTCTTTATGATAATTTGGCTTGAAACTCTACTAACTTATAGGGCAGCCCATGAATTCATGAGCCCAGCCCATATGCAGAGTTTTAGATTAGTTTTTAAATTTCTCACTCTATCGTGAACAGTTGAGGACCACTAGAAATTTGGGTAAAAATGTCAACATGAGAGAAGGAGACACAAACAAATAAAAATCAGTGAAAACAGAGTCCTTGCAGAGAATGGAAGAATGCATCATAAAACTGTAATATTCTCAGTGAGATAAGAGAAAGTGGTGTAATCATCAAACAGAAACAGTATTATATAAATCAAAGAAACAATCAGGGAATGAGGAAGCGTTCTTTAAAATTAAAAATATAATAGTTAAAAATTGAAGCATTAAAAGAAAACAATGATGTAATTTTGACAGTAGAAAACAAAAGAGATAAAGTTCAATATTCAGTTAATAGGAGGTTCATAAAAAAGAAAAAGGAGCAAGGAATCAGATGATGATAAATATCAAAGAAATAAGAGAGGGCTCTTTTAGGAAGGGAAGGATATGAGTTCCTAGAATGAAAGGGCCCATGAAGCACTCAGCAAAGTGGTTGAGAAAACACTCCAAGGCAATACCATATGTCCAAATGTCAGAAATAAAGAGAAGGATCTAGATGTCTTAGAAAAATGGCTTGTGTGTGATGGCTCATAATTAGACTGTCATAGGACTTCTCAATAGCAAGACTGGAAGCTGGAAGATGATTCTTTAAAACTTTGGAATAAAGCATTTTCCATGCATAGTTCTGTATGCAGCCAAGCTTTCAATCAATCTGAGGATAGAAGAAAGACATTTCCAGACATACATGATTATCAAAATTTACTTTCCATGTATCTTTTATTAGAAAACTTCTGAAGATAAAATCTCCCACAGGTGGCGAGTGAGCAATAACAACAGATCAGATTGAGAAAAAAGGAATTTTTGATGCATATATGAATGAGGAAATCCCAGGAAGAGAGGTATGCAGCTCACACAGAGAGGAATCAGTCCAGTATACCAGACAGAGTGTATTGGGAAGGAGAACTCCTGGGAAACAAAAGAATTGAAAGAATTTATGTTGGTGGAATGTAGTATTGTGGAGAGCTTTTACAGTTCTGTTAAACGAATTGGGAATGATTATTGATAGATACATGGAAAAATGAAGGACTTAAATAAACCAGCCATCTTTAATGTCACCCTCTCTTGCTCTCTCCATTCATTCCTACAGTGAAAATTGGTATCAGCCTATATGACTCAGTTCAGTGTCCAGCAGGGGATCTTGATTCATGCATCTAGTTATAATCACTTTTTTTCCTTCTGAAGACTTCATCTCTGTTTGGTATTTAGCCCAGATTTTTGCATCTACCAAATTGTTACAGTGTTTTTATTGCATAAAGCAATAAAATTTTATTCATTTTATTAAGTAGTCATTTGTTTAGACTATCACAAAGCAGTAGTGCTGTAACATCATTTCCTCTACCCCACATCCCTCACATTTGAAGCATACGTGCTTACTGAAAACAGGGACTTGGTCTTTAGAGTATTATTTTTAAAAATGCAGGATACCTCATGTTTAATAAATATTAGGTGCTTATAGTTCTGAGTTACTTGTCAGTTTTGCTAAAGCAAATTAATTAGTCAGCAAGACCCTGAGAATTCATCCTCTTACCTTCTGGCAGGATTGTGCTTAGACATGCTAGACAAATTAAAATCTGCTTTTGCAAGAAAATTTATTCTTTCCTACCTGACCCATCCTAACACTTAACAATTCTCTACTGCTAAGAATTTCTTCTTTTATGTCTCAGTTAAATCCCTTGAGTTGCTATTTAAGTCCTTTTTTTTGGGTGCTTTGTTACACCAGCTGGCCAGTGGGCTTGGGCTCGCTCTCTCTCTCTCTCTCTCTCTCTCTCTCTCTCTCTCTCTCTCTCTCTTTCTGGTCTAGGTTGGTTCAAATTGAGGGTGAAAACAAACTTTTGTCTTAACATAGCATGGTATCTTAAAAATTGCAAAGTAAGGGACTATGGTTTGAAAACTAACTTCAGTTAACTTACAAATTTAGTCAGTTATTGTCTTCTGATGTGGAAATTCTGAAGCATAATGGCCCATTGAATCTTGTAAACATGAAGAGAATTTGATTATTTACTGACCTTGAAAGTCTTACTAATTTAGCCTTCTACCTTTTGGAATAGACTGCTTTCCTAGAAATTTCTATTTTGGTTCATTGCCATGGCTGTGGGACTGTATTATTAACCATCCAAACTATAAGTTTAATGCTACATGACTTTTTTTTTTTTTTTTCTTTTTTTGCAGTACGCGGGCCTCTCACTGTTGTGGCCTCTCCCGTTGCGGAGCACAGGCTACGGACGCACAGGCTCAGTGGCCATGGCTTAAGGGCCCAGCCGCTCCGCGGCATGTGGGGTCTTTCCAGACCAGGGCACGAACCCATGTCCCCTGCATTGGCAGGCGGACTCTCAACCACTGTGCCACCAGGGAAGCCCCTACATGATTTTTTAAATAACTGATGTTTACTGTTGATTTCTTTCCTATCTTATATAATGATAAACAGTAACATATTTAGGGACCCTTATAAAATCTTACTTATTAGAAACAAATGGTTAGATCTTAAACCTAAGTTCTTGTAGAAAATATATCATAAAATACTTCTATTACACAAATATTAAATACCTCTGTAATACAAGAAATTTATGAAATGTAGATAATATATATTTACACTTTATATTAAATAATAATACACTTTTGTTAATACGTCAGTATCCAGGCGTAAGTTCGCTGCTCCTAGGAGCTGATACTAGTAGAAGGCTGCTGAGAAGAAATCTTCCAAGAGAGATAAAAACGCCAAGTGTCTCATAGTCAAGCCAATGCATAAGATTTAAATATGCTGTGTGTTGTATTATTAATGTTGTCTGCTTTTCTGTAGACCATTTATGTGACTACCCTTAAAGTCCTTCACAGTGTGTGGGTGGTCAAAGAATTTCTGAGCTACTCCCTATTGCTTTCAGATTATTGAGCTAATTTGGCTCTAGTAAATAACTCTATTAACTGGATAATGATTACTGTCCTTTTATCAGCTCAGTAACACTACATCCCCATTATAAACAACTGGTCAGTGACAGAAATCTCTTTATATAGTAATACACAAAATACTTTGTCTCTTAAGGGCAGTCTCACACAAACAGTAACCAGTACTGCATTTTTCACTGGGAAAAGCTGCCTCAGGCTCTGTGGGGCTGCAACTAGGTAGCATCTTCTAAATCTCTTCTCTGGAGTTGAGCAGATGGCAGCTTTCAGATTGGAAACTTGATTCACTGCTGCATTTAGTGTGGTTAAAACAAATGATGAGCCTGGAGCTGGGTCTTATATAGCCCCACAGAACAGTTGGCAAAATGGATAATGAAGGTAACCAGTTTATTTGTCTACACAACGCCAAAGAAATGGCTTGATGAATTTTCCCCTACCAGACTGACTGATTTTTTTTTCCTCATCAAATGAATTGAATTGACCAACTGTACTGGCGTCCTGTAGACACAGTCTGAAAAGTCTCCTGCTCTAACAGGCTTCAAACTAGTGGGGGTCTGTAGTGACACAGCAGGTGCTGAGATCTAAGCCCTTAAATGCAATGTATACATAGAGCTCTGCAGACAGCCCCATGGAGCTACCACATAAGATGGTTTTTCATGTGTAAATGAGAAGGTCTTTCATTTTTCAAGCTATTGCATTATATCCCCTTCTGTTGAAAGACAAACACAGGAAATCAACCAACACTGAGTTAATTACAGAAGGGTGGCCAGTCCCAGAGTCAGGATTGCAGGCTTCATGGTACTCAGAGTTCAAGCCACGTTGGGGATTCATGGCTTTCGTGAGATTGCTCCCTGGGAAATGACTTCTGGGGGTATATTGATTTTGAATGAAATGTTTACCAGGATGGGGGTCGAGAAGGGAAAAAGTTTTAGGTCAAAGAGTTGTGAAGAGATAAATGGCTGATTTACAAAGTGAGAAATTACCTGGCAGGGTGATTTAGTAGAGATTCCCCACGCCCAAAAGTTGCTGCTAGAAAGCAAATTTGAAGTCTCCTAGGATTAATAGAAATAAATGTGGATAAAAAATATATTCAGTGACACCACGTGATTTTCTTAGTCATGGAATGAAAAACTTTATTTCAGATTACTGTAAAAAATGTTTAATTTTTAAAAATTTTCAATATTTAGTTTTTGAAAGAGTCATAGTTTGAGGTTTTTACATATTTATGACTTCATATTTTATTTAATAATTTTGGTCCTATAAATATAATGGGACCTTAAAATATTTTAAAAACGAGTTTCTCATGCTACGTGCTTATGTCTGTACTTCTATTACATGTGCACAGACACACATATCTCTGTGTTTCATAGAAGTAGGTATTTATGCACAAACACTTCATTTATTTATGTACTATTCTCTCTAAAACACTTAAATTTTATTTGTAATGGCTTTAGTGATAAGCAAGTAATGAATGCTAAAATTTCTCATGGTATGGAGTGTCCTCTCTGACAGACATTGAAACTTGAAGTTTTGATATTGCCGTCATCTCTGTTTAATTTGTGAGAAAGCTGATTCAGAGAGGTTAGGTAATTTTCCTAAGTTACAAAGCTTGTAAATGACAGAGCCAAGAATTTTAACCTAGGTCATAAGTCTTTGAATACTGCCATTCATCTCCTCTTGTGGAATATATATTTCAAGGTAAATGCTTGAAGTATATTTCAGCATGTTCTACAAAATGAATATTATGTATACTTATGATCAGAATGTCTATGCTGAACATTTCTTTAATGAATTAATATTGTACAGCAGATTTCTAATATAGGCCATGCTAACATCTGGTTTTCTTGGCCAGAGTAGAGATCAGACATATCCTTGTTTTCTTTAGTAGTATTCATCTCTTGGAGTTGGTCTCTTTTATATGGTTTACATTCATGTTTTATTTTAAGTTTAGCCTCAAAAGATTGATATTAGAAACATAATTTTAAGGCCACATTTTGATTTCTTTGCTATTGTTAGTAACTAGTGGAGAAAAGGATTTGGGTCTTTTCCATATAGCATCTCCATATGACATTGCTCTCCTGAGTGGCAGGTGGCATTTTTTGTTTGTTTCTTTAAAGAAAGGAACTGAGGTAAAATCTGCAGTGGAAATACTTAATATTTATAAAACCAAAGAGGACATCAAAGACAACTCTAGGTCTTAGAGACTCCTTTGAAAAAGTCTATTATTAAGCTCCATGTAGCCTAATACTTATGTGATTTGGAAATATATTGTTTATAAAAGTACTAACAGAGCTCTCCCAAATGCTCTAGAAGAAGTATCTTGGGAGAGGTCAGATGGGCTTAGATCCCACTGTTCTATGTTTGTTGCAGTGAGGCTGTATTGTAACCATTGACTTTCTGAGCACAAAAGGGAAAAATGAAAGGATACCAGTCATGCCGTAGAGGACAACTTTGGCAACAATCCTCTCAGCTGTTCAACGAGTATCTTCTATTGGGTCTGCTCTGTTATTGACAGCCAGGGGATTGATGTGTGCGGGACAAGCTGTAATGCTAATGGTGCTGTATGTGTTCAGTCCTGCTGCAATGACAAAGGACAGATTCAAGTGTTGAGTGTGAGACTTCTGTGAAAAGCAAGTTGGGATTGATTTTGCTAAAATTACTGTTCCTTTTGCCAATCCAGGGCCTTTCACAAGACGAATTGGCCTTTTTTTCCCCTGGATGTTTGTTGGGCAAGGAAAGATGCAGAAAAAAAGTAGATGCTATTCTTGGTGGTGACTTACTACCAAAATTAATTTAGAAAAAGGCATTTTTCAAAATACAAAAAATACTGTAATAGTTGTCCTAGTTGTTGTCTCTGCATGATCTCATTTATTCAGGTAAAAAGATTTAATAAACTCTTCAGAAGTTTCTAAATATCTGGGTATTTCAGTTCTTATAAGAAAGCAAACAAGATGAGTAGAGCTTTTTAATCTTTTCTTTGAAATTTTAAATTAATTCCATTTACAAGTGATTTCAGTGATAATACTGGTAGGGAGCCCTGCACCGTAGTTTAGCATTTTTGATTATTTAAAAACTTTTCCTAAGTGTTTTCATTACTTTTGGCTTTATTCTACCGTATACTAAAATGGTTCTTTGGCAGAACTAGCCCCATAAGAATTGTTTCCTTATGGAGACAAAGATTGAAGTAATTTTCTCCTGTTTCCTGAAATTATTAATCCATGTTTATATGTCTATTGAATGCCGGCTCTGTACCAGGTATACTTCTAGGGGCTGGAAGGGGGACAGGGAACAAAATAGATAAAGTCATGCTCTTATGAAGGCTATCTTTTAGTGTGAGTAGGTAGAAAATAACCACAACCAAATTATTACATAATATGTCTGGTAGTAGTAAGTGCCATGAAGGACTATAGCGCAGGGTAGTGGGACTAGGGTGTGGTGGAGGATGGGGCTGCTGTTTTTTACGTGGTGATGAGAACTCAGGTGGCATTAGGGGTAAAGGGCTGGAGGCTAAATGTTTACCATCTGCTTATGTGGAGGATTAGACCTTGAGGAATATGGAAATAGGTAACGTCTGTTCCTTTTTAAAGAATAGAATGACATTTCACAAAGTGACATGATGTGACCTCTTTCTCTCATCTATCCAATACGGGATGACTTTGAGAGATGGAGCCTTGAACATGGAATCCTGTCACCAGTTCGTTGTCACATCGGACAAAGGAAGTATTTGGGAAGACTGAGCTTCAGAATAATTCACATGATTGAAGAAAGGCAGGAAGGATTTTGCTACCACTCCACTGAGCTCAGGAACAGTGTTGCCTTTGAGATGCTTGAGAGGTTTTAACATCTCCTCCTTTGCCCATTCCCTATGCTTTCTACTCCCTTCTTCCCTAGGTGGATGCTGCCATCATTCTTTATAGGATTCAGTATGGCATGCCCTTCCTCAGAGACGTCTTCCCTGACCAATCCTGTCATTCCCTGATCACTCTCTGGCTTTGCCCACCTACTTTCTTCAAACTTGAGAGTGAGAGGGAAGGAAAAAGAAAATGATATCCTTTAGATGCAGGCATTTCAAGAAAGACATTAAAAAATAAACTTCACACCACTGATAAACCTTTAACATGCGGCCACATTATTCCATTTTTAAATTATAGGCTTGCTGATCAAGATTATCAGAAAACTGCCAGCAATCAGAGTTGGGCAGTTAATGCATACATTTATCACTGCATTTTTCTTATTGTTTACTCAGCCTGTAGAAAAAATAAATTATTACCTTTCATACATTTAAAATTTGATGACAACAATATCTAATGTTTATTGAGCACACACAGTTGCCAATCATTATGCTAAGAGGTTCACATGCATTACCTCATTTTACGCTAATGGCAACTCTATGAAGGAGATATTGTTATCATTCCTATTTTAGAGGTGAGAGAACTAAGACTTGGAAATATTAAGTAAGTTGCCTAAAGTTTCAGGTCTAGTAAGTGTCAGATATGGAATGAAGACTGAGGCAGTCTAAATCCAAAGTCTACATATAGTCACAGCATTCAGATACTGTTTCCAGAGATTAGGGAAGAGAAAATGCAATCCCAATTCCAAGGCCTATAGTTAACCACTGCTAGTTCCAGAGCTTACTGACTTTAAGTTTTAGAAAGCTTAAGTATCTTTTTACAAAGCATTTAAAAATGACATTAATGAAAAGCTTACTTGGTATTAAACCAGTATAATGTGGAACTTCCGAGTGTCCCTTCTATAGGCAACATTCAGAAGTAGATCAGTTGTGGAGCTCCTGCCATGAGTTTGAGGTTTGCCCAGAGAAAAGGGGCTGCAGTCAGGATTAAGACTTGATGAAATCTAGGAGCAAATGCATGTTTCTCTTGGAAAGAGCATCCCAGAGATCAGCATTGTATAAAGTGCCAGAATTGGGGTTTTCTTTTGCAGTTAGTAGCCAGACACAGAGAGCTGTGAGTGAGCACAAATCTAGCCTCATTGCTCTTTCCTCAGCTCCCTCAGGCTCACCCACAGTATCATGATTCATTGCTAGTTCAGCATTCACTGAGGAGCTTCTAACTTGTCAGGAATTGTTGTAGGTGGTAGGAAACCAATAGTGAACAAAGCATGAAATCCAGGCCTTCAGTAGAGCTCACATTTTAGTAGGAGTAGACAGGTAATAACCTAAAAAATAAAATTGATAATTATAGGGTTGAAAATATATCAGGAAGGGAAGAGAAGTGTAATTTTATATAGGATGTCAAAGAGGGCCTCATTGAGAAGGTAACTTCTGATTAAAGATGATATTCCTGTTAGGAAGGACTATACCTGAGGAAATCGATAGAACAGAAGTTTCTCTCTCATTCTGACTCACAGTGTCTCACTCCCTCTGTCTTCTGATTGGCCCACCGACTATTTCAGCAAGGTCAGGCATGTCATGGCATTGATTGTTTTGAATTCAGTGCCAAGTTGTGGAGTTAACCAGACTAGTATTCTCCCCCGCTTTTTTTTTTCAAGAGTTTTTGTCTCGTTTCCCTGCAATTACAACATAGGATCATTTTCTTTATCCATGTATATAAGAAATACATAATCTGCACAAATCATTACAAGTTTTGTAGGAATTTGTTCTTTGGTCAGGAATGTGCGAGAGCATGTTTCACCAGTTGCTTTTATTTGATGAGCAGGCAGGCATGGAGCCAGAGCCTTCAGAATAGTTTGGAATGTGGAGTCTATGGGCATGTGCTATAAGACATGTACCTGACATAAAACCCTCAATGTAGGTAATATTATTCTTATTTTACTAATGAAGTGATTGAGGCTGAGTTGACCAGCCTTCTTCCAAAAGCAGCATTCTGAAGGATTGTCTGATTTATTCAGTTTCAGACATCAAGCACCTAATTTTATTTTTCTGGTCTTTCATTTTGTGTATGTGTGTGTGTGTGTGTGTGTGTATCTGTATGTCCATATGGCATAGTTACATCACAGGTGACACAGGCTTTTAGGGGCTACAGTGATAGCGCCTTTCTTAATATACTACAATATATCTCAACTTTTATTTTTAAAGTTCTCATTGAAATGCTTGAATTTGCTATTCAAATATTATCTTCTGGTATCGATGGAATGCTGAATAACATCACAGAAAATAACAAGCTTTATGCAACATAAAATAAAATTTTATTTCATGCTATCTATTAATCTTTATTCTGTAGTAAATTTATTACATGTTCAAATGATCCTATTTTAAAATCTCATGTGTGCTAACTGAGGTCACCAGAAAGATAGACCATAATCATAATTGGACAGCTAATGAATGCACTTATCATTGCATCTTTCTCATCTCTGACTCAGGGTTTACAAAATAATTATTGCTGTCCATACATTTAAAATATGTTAGTAAAAATCTAATAATTACTGGGCACAAGCTATGATAAAATTTTATGATAAGAGCTTTGAGTACGTCACCTCACTTCATCCTCATGACATTCCAGTGAGGAAGGTACTATTACTCTGCCTATTTAAAGATGATAAAAACATGCCTTGATCAGGTAAGATAACTTGCTTAAAGTTACGTACATGGGGGTGGGTTTAAGATTTAGGCAGGCCAACTCCAGGACTTAAATTACACTTAACTCTTGCACCATCTATATACTTCCAGAGATTAGTAGAAAAAACATGAAATTCAGAATTGTAAGTTCATCATTTTAATGGCTGTGTGGTTTTATATTTTGTCAAAATATAAAAAATACTGTTTGACTCACAACACAGGGGTATTTTGTGGAGAAAATTGTACAATATATGTGAAAATGCTTTGAAAATTTTGATACTACCCAAATAAATATAACTTATTCTTTCCTTAAACACAATCTTTTAATTGCTAGTTGCTAATAAGGCAAAACTTGGAAACAGTACAAAGATCAGTGGTCATCAGAAGTTAGGGTGGGTGTGGGGCAGGAGATACATATGATAAATAGGCAAGTAGAGAGGATTTATAGGGCAGCAGAACTCCTCTTTATGATGCTATAAAGATAGATACCTGTCATCATACATTTGTCTAAACCTGTGGAATGTCGAACGCCAAGAGTGAACCCTAATGTACACTGTGGACTGTGGATAATGTTGTCAAGGTAGGTTCATCAGTTGTTAACAAATGTACCGCTCTGGTGGGGGGTGTTGATAATGGAGAGGTTGTGCATGTGTTGGGGGAGGGGGCAGATGGGAAATCTCTGTACCTTCCACTCAGTTTGCTGTGTCCTAAGACTCTAAACTATAGTCTGTTAAAACAAAGTCTAACCAAACGTTTTGTTTTGACAGTGTGATTTAATCTAAAACGTAAATGAAAAATTACTTAAAATTTCTTTAAAAAAATACATAGCTCCTAAAAACAGCATTGCAAATTTCACAGCTTTTGTGCAAGGGAGATGTTTATGTTATAAATCCATTTAACAGAGAGGTTTGTAAGGAGAACTAATACATTTGGTCTTAAAAATAGTACACAGTGGCATAGATACTTATCATTTGGAGCAAATTATTTTCTTCTAATGGCTTATCTATAGGAATATAACTATGGTAAAATATATGGCAAAGGGTTTTTGGTCAAAGTTTGGCAATACAGCAATGACAGACATACTTCTTTCCATATTTCAATGAAAATACCGATCAAACTATATTAGAAGGTAAAAATTCCAAATAGATTGCCCTGAAAACCAACAGAGTCAACTGAAAAGCTATGTGAATTTATGTAAATTTCCAGGAAAATCGCAAATTTAAAAATAAACACACACATCAGTGATACATGTAATACATAAATCAGATAAAAATATCTTTAGAAAAATATTATAATCAATTAGCAAAATATATGAAAGAGCGCCTAGAAGTAAACTGAATAAGCCAGATCTTTTACAAGATATGAATCTTGACAGTTTGGATCAATGGAGAGACAGACCAAGCGCCTGATGTAAAATATTATAAATACAATGATCATAAAGCAGTATGAGAAGACTTTAGTGAAAGCACAATAGTATTTTGATACCTTTTGGTGGGTCGCCACTCTTTTGTTTAAATATTTTATAAACAGCCTTATTGAGGTGTAAATTAACATATAGTAAGCTAAACACATTAAAAGTGTACACTTTTATGTTTCCCAGTATGTATACACAAATAAAACCATTGCTACAGTCAAGGTAATAAACACGATCGTCACACACACAAGTTTCCCAGGCCGTTTTTTTTTTTTTTAACATCTTTATTGGAGCATAATTGCTTTACAATGGTGTGTTAGTTTCTGCTTTATAACAAAATGAGTCAGCTATACATACATATATCCCCATATCTCCTCCCTCTTGTGTCTCCCTCCCACCCTCCCTATCCCACCCCTCTAGGTGGACACAGAGCACCAAGCTGATCTCCCTGTGCTATGTGACTGCTTCCCACTAGCTATCTAGTTTACATGTGGTAGTATGTATATGTCCATGCCACTCTCTCACTTCGTCTCAGCTTACCCTTCCCCCTCCCCGTGTCCTCAAGTCCATTCTCTACGTCTGCATCTTTATTCCTGTCCTGCCCGTAGGTTCTTTAGAACAATATTTTTTTTTAGATTCCGTATATATATGTGTTACCATACAGTATTTGTTTTACTCTTTCTGACTTACTTCACTCTGTATGACAGACTCTAGGTCCATCCACCTCACTACAAATAACTCGATTTCGTTTCTTTTTATGGCTGAGTAATATTCAATTGGATATATGTGCCACATCTTCTTTATCCATTCATCCGATGATGGACACTTAGGTTGCCTCCATGTCCTGGCTATTGTAAATAGGGCTGCAATGAACATTGTGGTACATGCCTCATTTGAATTATGGTTTTCACAAGGGTATATGCCCAGTAGTGGGATTGCTGGGTCATATGGTAGTTCTATTTTTAGTTTTTTAAGGAACCTCCATACTGTTCTCCATAGTAGTTGTATCAATTTGCATTCCCACCAGCACTGCAAGAGGGTTTCCTTTATTCCACACCCTCTCTAGCATTTATTGCTTGTAGATTTTTTGATGATGGCCGTTCTGATCAGTGTGAGGTGATGCCTCACTGTCGGTTTGATTTGCATTTCTCTAATGATTAGTCATGTTGAGCATCCTTTCATGTGTTTGTTGGCAATCTGTATATCTTCCTTGGAGAAATGTCTATTTAGGTCTTCTGCCCTTTTTTGGACTGGGTTGTTTGTTTTTTTGATATTGAGCTGCATGAGCTGCCTGTGTATTTTGGAGATTAATCCTTTGTCAGTTGCTTCATTTGCAAATATTTTCTCCCATTCTGAGGATTGTCTTTTCGTTTTGTTTATGGTTCCCTTTGCTTTGCAAAAGCTTTTAAGTTTCATTAGGTCCCATTTGTTTATTCTTGTTTTTATTTCTATTTCTCTAGGAGGTGGGTCAAAAAGGATCTTGCTGTGATGTATGTCATAGAATGTTCTGCCTATGTTTTCCTCTAAGAGATTTATAGTGTCTGACCTTACATTTAGGTCTTTAATCCATTTTGAGCTTATTTTTGTGTATGGTGTTAGGGAGTGTTCTAATTTCATTCTTTTACATGTAGCTGTCCAGTTTTCACAGCACCACTTATTGAAGAGGCTGTCTTTTCTCCATTGTATATTCTTGCCTCCTTTATCAAAGGTATGGTGACCATATGTGTGTGGGTTTATATCTGGGCTTTCTATCCTGTTCCATTGATCTGTATTTCTGTTTTTGTGCCAGTACCATACTGTCTTGATTACTGTAGCTTTGTAGTATAGTCTGAAGTCTGGGAGCCTGATTCCTCCAGCTCCATTTTTCTTTCTCAAGATTGCTTTCGCTATTCGGGGTCTTTTGTGTTCCTATACAAATTGCGAAATTTTTTACTCTAGTTCTGTGAAAAATGCCATTGGTAGTTTGATAGGGATTGCATTGAATCTGTAGATTGCTTTGGGCAGTACAGTCATTTTCACAATGTTGATTCTTCCAATCCAAGAACACGGTATATCTCTCCATCTGTTTATATCATCATTAATTTCTTTTGTCAGTGTCATAGTTTTCTGCATACAGGTCTTTTGTCTCCTTAAATAAGTTTATTCCTAGGTATTTTATTCTTTTTGTTGCAGTGGTAAATGGGAGTGTTTCCTTAATTTCACTTTCAGATTTTTCATCATTAGTGTATAGGAATGCAAGAGATTTCTGTGCATCAATTTTATATCCTGCTACTTTACCATATTCATTGATTAGCTCCAGTAGTTTTCTGATAGCAACTTTGGGATTCTTCATGTGTAGTATCACGCCCTCTGCAAACAGTAACAGTTTTACTTCTTCTTTTCCGATTTGGATTCCTTTTATTTCATTTTCTTCTCTGGTTGCTGTGGCAGCAACTTCCAAAACAATGTTGAATAATAGTGGTGAGAGTGGGCAGCCTTGTCTTGTTCCTGATCTTAGTGGAAATGGTTTCAGTTTTTCATCATTGAGAATGATGTTTTCTGTGGGTTTCTCATATATGGCCTTTATTATGTTGAGGTAAGTTCCTTCTGTGCCTACTTTCTGGAGGGTTTTTATCATAAATGGGTGTTGAACTTCGTCAAAAGCTTTTTCTGCATCTATTGAGATTATCATATGGTTTTTCTCCTTCAGTTTGTTAACATGGTTTTATCACATTGATTGATTTATGTACATTGAAGAATCCTTGCATTCCTGGGATAAACCCCACTTGATCATGCTGTATGATCCTTTTAATGTGCTGTTGGATTCTGTTTGCTAGTATTTTGTTGAGGATTTTTGCATCTATGTTCATCAGTGATATTGGCTGGTAGTTTTCTTTCTTTGTGACATCTTTGTCTGGTTTTGGTATCAGGATGATTGTGGCCTATTAGAATGAGTTTGGGAGTGTTCCTCTCTCTGCTATATTTTGCAAGAGTTTGAGAAGGATAGGTGTTAGCTCTTCTCTAAATGTTTGATAGAATTTGCCTGTGAAGCCATCTGGTCCTGGGCTTTTGTATGTTGGAAGATTTTTAATCACAGTTTCAGTGTCACTGCTTGTGATTGTTTATAATTCTATTTCTTCCTGGTTCAGTCTTGGGAGGTTGTGCTTTTCTAAGAATTTGTCCATTTCTTGCAGGTTGTCCATTTTATTGGCATATAGTTGCTTGTAGTAATTGCTCATGATCCTTTGTATTTCTGCAGTGTCAGTTGTTACTTCTCCTTTTTCATTTCTAATTCTATTGATTTGAGTCTTCTCCATTTTTTTCTTGATGAGTCTGGCTAGTGGTTTATCAATTTTATCTTCTCAAAGAACCAGCTTTTAGTTTTATTGATCTTAGCTATTCTTTCCTTCATTTCTTTTTCATTTATTTCTGATCCCAGGACTTTTGTAATACTTATCACCCTTCCTTCTCTGCCATCGCTAACCTCCCCAAGCATCAACTGATCTGTTTTCTGAATACTTTTCATTTTCTAGAATTTTATATAAATGTGATGATACACACTATGGACTCTTTTTTGAATATGTGTTCTGTTGCTCATCATAATTATTTTAAGATTCATCTATGTTGTTGTTTGTATCTGTAGTTCATTCTGTTATTGCTGAGTAGTATCGTATTTTAGGAATATGCCACAATTTGTTCATCCAGTTACCTGTTAATGAACATCTGGATTGTTTCCAGTTCTTGGCTGTGATAAATAAAGCTACTATAAACATTTGAAAATAAGTGAGCAGTTAAGAACTGTTGAGGAGAATACACTTCTTCCTTGATGATAAATATTATTTTGATGGTGATGATAGTAATAATGGCAAGCACCATTAAGTAAGCATATGTTATGTATCAGATATTGTGTCATATTCTATATGTCAGATATGTTTTACATTTGTAACAAGATAAGATGAAAGTTCAGCTCAGGCATGGAAACAACAAAATCGTCAGATCCTCTGGTAAGTGTGAGACCACCTTAGAGAAATTGTGAAATTAGATATACAAGGATTGTTTCCACGGCTCTGGGGTGAAGATTTCTTCCTATAGCGAAGGGTTGAGAGCACATCATCTCTACCTTGAAAGGTATAGAGCTTCATCTGGACTTCTTAGAGGGCTTGATATTCATTCTGTGCAGTTGAAGAACCCTGGGTGATGGTGACTCACCACACCAGGGAGAGATAAAGCTTAATTTGGCTGAGCAAAGTGTGAAAGTAGGAGGCTGTTGTCAGAAAGTAGCCAAGCTTTTACTGAGTACAATAGAGAGTGATGTCAGCTGAAGTTTAGTCTTGTCCAGGGGGCTGTCCTGGGAGGGTCAGAGTGCTCCAACAGCAAGTGTAGGTTGTGGACAACCAGAGAACCAGGGTTGAGCATGGAGGAATGGCTAGAGAGAGGGAGCAGGAGACACTGAGGAGCCCCCTGACAGCACGTGTGTGCTCTGCCATCTGCCTGGCCCCGAGAACAAGCAAGAAAGGATTTTCCTATCAAAAATGGGTGTTGAATTTTGTGGAAAGCTTTCTCTGCATCTATTGAGATGATCATATGGTTTTTCTCCTTCAATTTGTTAATATGGTGTATCACGTTGATTGATTTGCGTATATTGAAGAATTCTTGCATTCCTGGAATAAACCCCACTTGATCATGGTGTATGATCCTTTTAATGTGCTGTTGGATTCTGTTTGCTAGTATTTTGTTGAGGATTTTTGCATCTATGTTCATCAGTGATATTGGCCTGTAGTTTTCTTTCTTTGTGACATCCTTGTGTCCATCATCGGATGAATGGATAAAGAAGATGTGGCACATATATAGAATGGAATATTACTCAGCCATAAAAAGAAACAAAATTGAGCTATTTGTAATAAGGTGGATGGACCTAGAGTTTGTCATACAGAGTGAAGTAAGTCAGAAAGAGAAAGACAAATACCATATGCTAACACATATATATGGAATTTAAGAAAAAAAAATGTCATGAAGAACCTAGAGGTAAGACAGGAATAAAGACACAGACCTACTAGAGAATGGACTTGAGGATATGGGGAGGGGGAAGGGTAAGCTGTGACAAAGCGAGAGAGTGGCATGGACATATATACACTACCAAACGTAAAATAGATAGCTAGTGCGAAGCAGTAGCACATAGCACAGGGAGATCAGCTCGGTGCTTTGTGTCCACCTAGAGGGGTGGGATAGGGAGGGTGGGAGGGAGGGAGATGCAAGAGGGAAGAGATATGGGAACATATGTATATGTATAACTGATTCACTGTGTTATAAAGCAGAAACTAACACACCATTGTAAAACAATTATACCTCAATAAAGATGTAAAAAAAAAAAATTAAGGATTTTCCTGCCCTGACTTCCCTTGGCCTGCACTCTTTGACCTTAGTGAGCTTTAAAAAGCAGCAGTGTATTTGAGGAAGAGGTGGAAAGCAGAGCAGAGAAAGAGAGCAGGGGCAGTCAACTATACCCTCACCCTGAAGGCAAGCAGGCTACCAACTATAGGCCTTAGCTCCAGAGAAAGAAGATAAATAAAAAATGATTAAAGTGTTGATAACTTGAATTGGACATATTTAATTACTGAAGCAAGACATGGCTTTGTAAGTTAAAGTTTTTGTAGAATTATCTATTTTTAAGATGTATAGGGAGCTGCTTTCTCCACTGGATAGATTTTAAAAGGACAGGGGGAGGCAAAAATAAAGTTACAATTTGACTACATCCTGTGTGTCATTCCTTTTCAATGTCTTGGTTACATGTGAATTATTAGCTTATGTAATGCATGGCTCTGAAATTATACTTGCTGAATATAAAAATCTTAAGCACAAATATTCATGTGAGAGGCAAGAAATTTAGCTATTAGGTGAGAAATTCAGAAGAAAAAATTCTTGCCCCCCAAATTGCCATGAAACCAGTATTACAAACAGCTTAGTGCTGACCTGCCTTGGGAGATAAAACCTAGTTCGTATCTCAAAGAGCAAGATTTTAGAAATCTCTTTGCAGATAAAAATTTAAGTTATGAATCCTTTGAGAATTGTTCATTTCATTTCTGAAAATGCCACTGTTCTAGTTTAAGTTCATATCAGTTAACTGCATGTCTTTCTCTGGAGCTTACTGTTTGTTTTTAAGCAGGAGACATGAAAAATGAGGGTTCTGTATTGAGATGTAACTTGGTCACAGTAGAATGATCTCCATCTAGTTATATCACAGAGCTAGCAGAGCCGTAAGAAACTAGAGACAGAGCTTTAAAATGACAGTTGTAAGTATAATGAAATAGTCACTCTACCCAAAGCTTATGAGTAAAGACTTTTTTCCTGGCAGTTTTATCTTTTCTTTATATTAACCACCAGCCGCACACACACCCTACATATGCACCCACACCCATACCCACACTGTCTCTCTCTCTCTCACAATTCTGAGGCATATATATGATATATGTGTGTGGTACATTTAGCAGTTGGGGCGGATGTATCTTTAAATAGAAGTTAATCTTGGCCAGGTTTACCCTAAACTTTGTAGTAGGATTTTGTATTGTCTTTTCTGAAAATGAAAATGAAAGATTAATTCTAGACATGCTAGAATTACTCTTTCATTTTCATGAATGGCAATCCAAATCAAATTCCAGCAAATTGACTTATTTACATTTAAAATGTGTTCAGTATTTTTTTATCCTGTATGTATCTGACTAAGAAAATTCCCAGCAAACATTTTCCACTCCAACCCCCAGTGTCGGATTATCACAAAGAGAATTTTAAGAAATCTTCTGTATAAAGTAGTTACGATTATAATTATTTAGGAAAAAAATTGTGTGAGCATGCACTCATGTTTCCTAAGACAGTTGGATAGGAAATACTTCAACATATTTATCTTGAATATTTTTCTGGAAAAAATCTTATATTGCCCCTGTTTCTAGTTTTAATTGATTTCTTTAAGTTTTTAATGAGTTTTCATTAATTTTAAAATAAAAGTAACTATATGATTACTTGCAGAAAAAATATTTTTAGGAAACGTCACAACCAGTCAACATGTTTGATTGTGATAACTACAACATTTAACTAGCCAAGAGCTAACAAATTTATGTTTTTAATCGGAGAAGTATTTGAAATTTGGGGAAAATAATTATAAGATAAATTGGGTACTCCAAACTCATCATTTTCCAAATGGGTGAATTGAGGTCCAGAGCAGTAGAATAGGAGAGCCTACAATTCTTTTGTGTAAAGGTATTGGTCATTCCCCTAAACCAGGTTAATTATACTATTTATTGTTTTATTATTGAAGCACAGCTTTCAAATCAGTATGGAGGAGCTTATATGGTAGATTTTGATAAGCATTTGTTCATATGCATAATCCTTTGATATTCGTGATGTGCTATAGGGTGAGAGCACAATTCCAAAGTAGAGTTACTTATCTTTTAGCAGGAAATATTTTCTTAAATTTTCCCCATACTTCAGCACTTAGCACTATCTTGTGTAAAATTGATTCTTAATGTATATTTGAGTCAAATTAATTTGGACCTAGGAAATGTTTGTTATGAATGGTATGGGATGGACATCAGTGCTGTGAGTGATACAGGTTGAAGACATGGGACAAACTAAACCAAATTTTTTAATGCATGTGATAGTTAATGACGAAATAGCTGACAGATGCAGTAACTATTTTTAACCCTTAGCTTTAATGACTTAGCTTTAATGATTTAGGATTATATTAAATCAAGTCATTTGGAGTTTGTGGACCTAAGGTTATTTTTGTGTGGTGTTTGCAGAGGATATGTATGCAAGGGAAATAGAAGGGCATGTGCACACACACATGCATATATAATAATACTTAAATATTCAATAAGTATTATATACTTATAATATATATACTTATTGAATACTTTCTGTGCATTATCTCATTTGAACCAAAAATAATGCTATGAGGTAGGGAATATTATCAACATGTTACCATTAAGGAAACTGAAACTCAGATTAAACAAACTGTATGATTTCACACAATTAGTAAGATTCAGGATTTTAACTGATGTCTACTTATTTCCAAAGTTCTGTGCTCCTTTTCATTGACTTTCTGCTTAAGAAATCAAGAAATTCAGAAGAATTCTAGCACATTAATAATCAACTGGCAAATGTCAACAGTTCTAAGATATATATGAGCTTAATTTATTTATTAGAAAATCGTGGTCAGTCTTAGTCCATGGTAGAATCTGAGCTTTAATCATTAAGAACCAGCTTGTCTGTACCTGGTTGTCAGGAAAAAGGTATCATAAAAGGTCAACCTGCTTGAAGGAATTATCAGAGTATGGTGGTGAATTTTGATAAGGGTTTTTACCCTTACTAATTGTAATATTTAAATCCATAGCTCATGCCCTGTAGGTATGAAGCACACAAAAATTACTGTACTCTGAGTATTATTGTGGTGAGCAAATAGCAGACACATTTCCTTGAGACAGAATTTTTTCCTGTATACAAACAATATCCTCCTTTATTTGAATGAGAACAGATGGATGAAGCCTCAGTATAAATACTTATTGCCCATGGTAATGGATGATTTTATGAGACATTCAAATTCGGCTTAAACAAGGGCATGAGTTAGTAGACCTGCTTAGCCTGATATTTTTATTCTGACAATAAGAATTTCTATAAGAAAGGGTGAAGCTGAAAGGGCAACTGAGACCCCTTTGAGTGAATTAGTATTCCTATTGAATTACCCATGTGGATAATATTCTTTACCTCTGATGTGACCCTTACAAATTTAATTAAGTATGATGGCTGGCCAGCATGTAGATTATTTCTGCTACAGGCAAAACTTGAATGTTTTCTGGCTATGGACAAAATATTTATGGAAGTTCCTGTTAATTTATGTCACTTACCCAACTTTTCTAACTTTAGGTGCTGGAGTTGAGGAACAAATTATCTTTGTGGCCTTGCTGTTATGTGATTCATGTCTATTAGGGTTTAGTCAGAAAGATGTAATAGTAATGTATGGTCAAGTTACTGGAGATATTTTATAAAATTTCCTTTAAAAAATGTTTGATTTCAAACAAACTTGATATATAAAACTTAGATGGAAGTTTTATTTTTTTAGTGCAATTTATTTCTCTCTCTCTCTGTGTATATATGTGTACGAAATTAGGAATCATATTCCCTAAAGTAAACTTAAAAAAAAGAACCATATCCAATCCCTTTAATGAGCTACATTTTTACTAAGACATCACACTTTACTATTTTCTATTGAAAACCTAGCTTTAGTAAATAGTTGATTTTCTCTTCTGAGCAAATCCTATTCTTCTCAGCATCTTGATACATAATATTTCATATGTTACATTTAAGTGCATTTCATGATTTCGAGATATTACCTCTTTCTGAATCAAGCCTTCCTACTGTCACAGAAGACTCTAAATGGAGCTTTTATTCTTGGAGCATACTGAGAAGTAGAATGGTGGGGTAGAGGTACAATGGGATTGGCATTTCAAAATTAAGCATATTGCTTTATGAAGTTACGGCTCTGGAGAAACCAGCCAAGGCTTCAGTGTCTCCATTCCCTCGCCTGTGAATTGTGATTGACAACATCTTTGCGGTGATGGCTGACAAGCAGTGTATTTGGAGAAGCCTTATAATCTTCAAATTTTACATCATTATTGTTGGAGTACTGACAAAGCCTACTAATTAATGGTAGGGTTAAAGAAAAGAGGAGTACTAGAAAAGAGTTCCAGTGCCACAGTAAAAATTACACTGATTCACTGAAGAGCAAGATGCAGTGTGATAAGAGCCAAGGACGACCGGGCACTTAAAGTATCTGCTCTCTGCTCTGACTACTCTTTTTGTTTTTAATTTTTTTTTTTTTTTGGCCCCGCCATGTGGCATGCAGGATCTTAGTTCCCCAACCAGGGATTGAACCCATGCCCCTGCATTGGGAGCACAGAGTCTTAACCACTGGACCACTGGGGAAGTTCCACTGCTCAGGCTATTCTGGTCTCATCTTTATACCTCACCCTGCTCTAGACCCACTGGCTGCCTTGCTGTCTCTAGAACACACCACTCATCCTTGGGATGACCTTCCATATACCTACATGCCTCACTCTCTTACTTGCTTCAGATCTCTGCTCAAATAAGATTTCATCAAAGCGGCTTATTCCCAAGATCCAACATAAAATGAACCATCATTGTCAACCATCAATTTTCATCCCTTTAGTCTGCTTTATTTTGCTTTACTATCACATGACATATTGATTGTTTATTTTCTTCTCATTGAAGCACAAGCTCCTTGAGAGTTAGAATTTTGTCCATTTTATTTATTGCTACATCCTCAGAATCTATAAAATATGGATATAAATGAATGAATAAATTAGGCTAGGTGCAGAATACCTGGGTTCCAGTCCTTACTCACTGTATTAACGTGGAAAATCTCTCAGTTATTTTTGCATTTCATTTTTCTCATTTGTAAGTAAGGGCTGATATCAATTTTATTTTTCACTCAAGCGTTGTGATGTTTAATGGAAGAAACCTTACTTATGAAACCTACTATTGGGCATACATTACTACAAGTAATTTGCATAAATTATCTAAACCCCATATCAACTTGATAGCTATTAATATTATTATTTTACAGATTAAGAAACCAAGCCTGAAAGAGTTTGTGACTCTTGTAGAATCCAATGCAATGAAAGTGTGTGAAATAGATGTTAAAGATATAAAAGGCTTTTTAATACAAGATATTTATACTCATCAAACTAGCAAAGAAATGAATGAATAGTTGTCTATTTTTTGGCCATGCCGCGCAGCTTGTGGGATGTTCCCTGACCAGGGATTGAACCTGGGCCACAGCAGGGAAAGCCTGGAATCCTAACCACTAGGCTACCAGGGAACTCCCATGAATACCTGTTTTTAATGAAATCATCATATAATTTCTTGATGGAAATAATTTATACTCGGGTTAGTTTCTCCCTTTTTATGTTTCTCCTTTTTATAATAACTTTAAGCACAGTCAAGGAATAAGTAAAACAAAAATGATTCATTTGGATATATTACCATTGGCACTTTTTGCTGAAAGGTTTATGGTTTCTACTTTTTATAGAGATCTGTTACAGCTTGAGAGCAGTTATTTCCTAAACATTTCAGACTTTTTGTAATAGAAAATTTTTCAGACCCACTTAATAATTTTTTTCAGCAAAGGAGAAATTAGGACCAAATACCACTATTAATTTGATAGCGCTTTGAAATTAGTTTCCATTTCGTACACTACTGCATAACTAAAAAATTTTAGAATGTATATGTGTAGGACATATACTATATTCAGGGTGCAGACAAACTTTGATAAACATATTGATGTAAAGGCATCTTGTAATAACTTAAAGGCCTTCTAATATCTATAGCACAAGGTTTAGCAAATGTTCAAGAAACTAGATGGAGAAAGCTTTTTTGGCCAATTCAGGTACATAAATAAGAGGTCTCAATCCTTTTACCCAAGAAGCGGTCACAGAAAGCTCTTTGGAAGAAAATTTTCAAGTGTGAAGTGGGAGAGAAAACACGAAAAAAGATTTCTCCATACAAAGCCATTTAAATAACAAGCTGTCTGAATTAGTCTCTCCCAAAGGCTTATTGGGTCGAAAAGGGAAAATAGGAAAAGGAAAAAAGGAATTATTTATCATCCTAAGTGCTTTATACTTCACATCTCCTTATTAAAATTTGGAAGAAATAATCTTAACTGGGCTTAGAGCCATTTAGAAAAACTGAATAATTAATTCCTGATATTGTTTGCTTTTCTATACCAGGCCAAAATATTTTACTCTATTCACCTACATGGCTTTAGGCCAAGTAAGCAATATGCTAAATGAAAAGTTTGTCATGTGGAAAGATCTTTAAAAATTAAGCAATTTTCTCATCTTAATAATTTTAAGAGACCCAGGGAAGATCTTGTTTTAGGTAGATTGATAAAATTGAATTACCTTTTAGTTTTGATTCTCTACTCTTAAAGTGGATGGAAAGGTTCATTAGAAATGCACGTATGATTTCCGTTGATTAAATTGAGGAAGGTATTCAGATGCTTTTTAGTTTCTGTTACTGGTCCTGGTCCGAGGTCTGTGGCCTTAGACATGCTGTTTCAGATCCTCTGGGGGGCAGTTTAAATGAATGGCCAAGTGAAAATGAAAAGAAGAAATGTTTCTTACTGTCCTCCAGAGTTGAAAAAAAGAAAAAAAAGTGATGGAGACATGAGATGAATGAGGGAAATGAGTATTAAGCATCAGGCAAAGGATGGGTACCAAGTACATTGTGTGATTTTTCTGATGGAACAGATCAGTCATAAAAGGAACTTTTGACATCAGTTATTCACTTGACAAGGACAGTGTGAAATAATATTTAATAAAGGTGAAAAAATTCTATAGTTTGTGAAGTGAAAAGGAAAGTTGAGATTTGCCAAATTGTTTTGTATTTATTGAAATACTTGTTCTCATGTTTATTAGAAATACATAGCTACATGTACTGAATGTTAATAAGTGGCATGAAGCATAGAATGAGGGCAACGTAGGATAGGAGTGAGTGTGTGTGTGTGTGTGTGTGTGTGTGTGTGTGTGTGTAGGGGAAAGTGATTTGAACTGTAGTTTTAGAGGATTAAAAAAGGGAACTATATCCAGGTACATATGTACCTGTTTTCTATACAGTGATAATGTATCAAAAGCTTAAACATATGAAAAATATATTCTGGAGAGAACATTTTAATGTAGACCCACCAGCTTCATCTGATCTGTGGACTAATCAATGTTACAATTATGATTTGAAAGAAAAATATGCTTGGTCTGCAAGGATGCTTTAGAAAGCAAAACTAAAGAAAAATTAAAGGAAAGTTCAGATTTTTTTCCTATCATACATTGCTTTTTGCATGAGCAGCAGTATCCTAGCAGTTTTTATCTGAACCATTAGCCTGGCCCAGTAGGTGTCAGATTAGATATACATTACTCCATTATCTTGGTGTACTACTCCACATCAAAGGATCTATGGACTTGGAAACTGAAAGGGAA
>NW_006783288.1:961586-968283 GCF_000442215.2 Lipotes vexillifer
AGCACTTTTAACATTAAGAAAAATCAATAACTGGATTGACTGCATTCAGTAGGGAGCATTATTGTTTCCCATAATGTATCTAATGCATATCATTACCAGAGTAATCACATTATTATCTGCCTCTGCCTTGCTGCTTGCTTGGCTAGATATGAAGCCAGAGCTATTTGTAAAGTAAGGATTTTTTTCTCTTTTGCGAAATCGCTGCAAATTGTATTCTTCCCATTTTCTTTATTCATTGTTTGAACTAGTCAGAACCTCTGAATTCAGATTAAGTGGCTTGGTTTGTTGCGATGGTGGTTAATTTTTCCCCTTCAGGATTTCTTTTTGTTTCACCTTCAAATTCATCTCACCTTTAGGAAATGGGACAAATCATGTGTGGGTCATTGTATTCTCTGGCATGGAAGATGGGGTAGAATAAACTATTTGGGAGTGGGTTTTATGTTTCTGAGATATCTTTTAAATTCAGCAGTTGCAGAGTGATTCTGGAATGTGTTTCAAAGAGTGTTACATCCCAACACTCCAATGCAAGGGGCTCATTCTAAAACAACAAAGTGCATCTAAAATCTAGAATAGTCCATTCCTTTTCTGTTTGTCATTATAAAGGGGGAGTAGAAGATGTGTCTGTTAACATTTAGAGGCACATTTAACTTAAGTTTAAGTCTTTCACTCATGAGCTTCATGATATTTAACTAGCTAAACAGTGTGAGGCTTTCTTTGTTCTCACTTGTATAAGTAGAGTCATACTAAATTCCTTGGTATAGATTTTCAGTGGAGATTCAAGACAGTGCATGTAAGATAGCCAGCCAAGAACACTGTAGTGGTGCTCTTCCAAGTGACAGTATAATAAAAGAGGGGCTTCCCTGGTGGCGCAGTGGTTGAGAGTCCGCCTGCCGATGCAGGGGATGCGGGTTCGTGCCCCGGTCTGGGGGGATCCCACATGCCGCGGAGCGGCTGGGCCCGTGAGCCATGGCCACTGGGCCTGCGCGTCCGGAGCCTGTGCTCCGCAACGGGAGAGGCCACAACAGTGAGAGGCCCACATACCGCAAAAAAATAAATAAATAAATAAATAAATAAATAAATAAATAAATAAATAAATAAATAAAAGAGGGTCAGTGGAGCAGAAAAACTGCCCAGAAGATGACTAAAATGCATACATGTGGAATCTCTTTATCCCAAGAATTCTTTATACTTCAATGCTGAAGTTGCCAATGATGTCTAATTAAAGGGACAAACAGTGGGAAAGAAAAATAAATAGAAGTTTTTAAAATATGACACTCTGAATGTACAGGAAACAATTAGAGTTTCTCAAGTGCTGAGCAGTGCAGTCAAACTAAGATCATTTTGCATTAGATAAGGAATAAGGGGGATGTGCAGCCGGACTAATTCACGGGCCTGGCTGAAAGGCTTCAGAGGATAAGATGGCATTTTTGGTAAAATAATTGTTCTCAGGAACAATTTTTGCTTTTGCTTTTCCCGTGGACCTTTAATCCTCAATCTGTCATTTCACTTGCATACTAAAGATGTCCTTACTGAAAGGGAGATTTCAGTTTTCTAATCAGAAGTAAAAATCACACATACTTTTCCTTTCTCTCTTCTTTTTTGTAGGCCTGTTCAATCAAGAGAGTGGGTAATAATTAATCTAAGAGCCCCATTTGACAGAAAATTTGAACTTTGGCAAGTAATCTACTTTATGCTCACTTGGAAATACTTACTTGGTTACAACCACTTGTCCATTCAGTCTGTGGAAGCAGATTAAGCCACAAAGCTGCCAATATGTTTCCATATTCAATTCTTTGTCTACAGGATGGAAAGGAAATCAGAGTACTTGGGAATTAAAAACCTCTTTGATTCCAGACTTCAAGTGTATTGCTCAATTTGGAACTGGCAAGGGACACAGAGGGACAACAAAGTGAATGTGGAAAACAGATGTTCTAATTTCCCTTTTAGTCCAGATGTAGGCATTTAAAAGAGTCATGCTTCTAGGATCTCTAGAATAGCCAGGGCAATATGATGACCAGGCATTAGCGGGAAATGTAGGGAATGCTTCTGCTCTGACCCTTAAGTTTTTTTTTTATTGAAGTAGGGTTGCTTTACAATGTTATATTAATTTCAATCAACATAGTGATTTGAAATTTTTATGGATTATACTCCATTTAAAGTTATTATGAAATATTGACCATATTCCTGGTACTGTAAAATGTATCCTTGTAGCTTATTTATTTTATACATAGTAGTTTTTATCTTTTAATCCCCTACCCTCGTCTTCCCTCTACTACCCCTATCCTGCTTCTCCTCCCTTCCATTTCCCCACTGGTAACCACTAGCTTGTTCTCTATATCTGTGAGCCTGTTTCTGTTTTGTTATATTCACTCATTTGTTGTATATTTTAGATTTTACATATAAGTGATAACATACCGTATTTGTCATTCTGTGACTTATTTAACTCAGCATGATACCCTCCAGGTCCATCTATGTTGTCACAAATGGCCAAATTTCACTCTATTTTATGGCTGGGTAATATTCCTTTGTATGTGCATGTATATCCCATATATATACACACACCACTTCTTTATCCATTAGTCTGTTGATAGACATGTAGGTTGCTTCCATATTTTGTAAATAATGTTTATTTACACTGTAAATAATGCTGCTGTGAACATGCAGGTGCATGTATCTTTTCGAATGAGTGTTTTGATATTCTTTGGATATATACCCAGAAGTGGAATTACTGGATCATGTGGCATGTGGTAGTTCTACTTTTAGTTTTTGAGGAAACTCCATACTGTTTTCCATAGTGGCTTCACCAATTTACATTCCCACAGTCTACAAGGGTTCCCGTTTCTCCACAGCCTTGCCAGTATTTATTATTTGTGGTCTTTTCATGATAGCCATTCTGACAGGTGTGAGGTGAATTTCATTGTGGTCTTGATTTGCATTTCCCTCATGATTAGCAATGTTGAGCATCTTTTCATGTGCCTGTTGGCCATCTGTGTTTCTCTTTGGAAAAATATCTATTCAGGTCTTCTGCCCATTTTTTAATTGGCGTGTTTGTTTTTCAATGCTGAGTTGTATGAGGTATTTATATATTTTGGATATTAACCCATTGTTGGTCACATCATTTGCAAATATTTCTCCCATTCAGCAGGTTGTCTTTTCATTTTGTTGATGATTTTCTTTGCTGTGAAAAAGCTTTTAAGTTTAGTTAGGTTCCATTTGTTTATTTTTGCTTTTATTTCCTTTGCTTTAGGAGACAGATCCCAAAAAATGTTGCTGCAATTTATGTCAAAGTGTGTCCTGCCTATGTTTTCCTCTAGGAGTTTCGTAGTATCCAGTCTTACATTTAGGTTCTTAATCCATTTTAAATTTATTTTTGTACATGGTGTGAGAAAGTGTTCTGATTTCATTCTTTTACATGTAGCTGTCCAGTTTTCCCAGCACTGCTTATTGAAGAGACTGTCTTTTCTCCACTGTATATTTTCACCTCATTTTTCATAGATTAATTGACCAAAGTGCGTGGGTTTATTTCTGAGCTCTCTTTTCTGTTCCATTGATCTATGTGTCTGTTTTTGTGCCACTACTATACTGTTTTGATTACTGTAGCTTTGTAGTGTAGTCTTAAGTCAGGGAGCATGATTCTTTCACCTCTGTTCTTCTTTCTTAAGATTGTTTTGGCTGTTTGGGGTCTTTTGTGTTTCCATACAAATTTTAGAATTATTTGTTCTGGTTCTGTGAAAAATGCCATAGATATCGTGTAGGGATTGCATTGAATCTGCAGATTGCTTCAGGTAATGTGGTCATTTTAACAGTGTTAATACTTTCAGTTCATGAACGTGGTATATTTTTCCATCTGTTTGTGTCATCTTTAATACAGGGCTTTTACCTCTTTAGTTAGATTCATTCCTAGGTATTTTATTCTTTTTGAAGCAGTGGTAAATGGGATTGGTTCTAGTGTATAGAAATTCAACAGATTTCTGTATATTACTTTTGTGTCCTGAAAATTTACTAATTCGTTGATGAGCTCTAGTAGTTTTTTGGTGGCATTTTGAGGATTTTCTGTGTATGAGCTGTTTATATATCATGTCATCAGCAAACAGTGCCAGTTTTACTTCTTTCTTTCCAATTTCAATTCCTTTGATTTCTTTTCCTTGTCTGATTGCTGTGGCTAGGACTTACAATACTATGTAAAATAGAAGTGGTGAGAGTGGGCATTCTTGTCTTGTTTCTGATCTTGGGGGAAATGCTTTCAGCTTTTCTCCATTGAGTATGATGTTAACTGTGGGTATATTATACATGGCATTTATTATATTGAGGTATGTTCCCTCTATACCCACTTTACTTAGAGTTTTTAATCATAAATGGATGTTGAATTTTGTCAAAAGCTTTTTCTGTATCTATTGAGATAACCATATGGTTTTTATTCTTTAATTTGTTAATGTGGTGTATCACATTGATGTGCAGATATTGAGCCATCCTTACATCCCTGGGATAAATTTCACTTGATCACGCTGTATGATCCTTCTAATGTATTGTTGAATTCAGTTTGCTAACAATTTGATGCTAATATTTTACATCTTTGATCATTAGTGATATTGGCCTGTAATTTCTTGTTTTGTGATATCTTTATCTGGTTTTGGTGTCAGGGTGATGCTAGCCTTGTAGAATGAGTTCAGAAGGGTGCCTTCTGCTGCAAATTTTGTGAATAATTTGAGAAGAATAGATATTAATTCTTCTCTAAATGTTTGGTAGAATTCATCTATGAAGGTCTGGCTCTGGACCTTTGTTTGTTGGGATTTTTTTTTTAATTACTATTTCAAACTCATTACAGGTAATTTAGTCTTGGGAGTTTGTCCATTTCTATGAATTTGTCCATTTTTTTTTTCAGGTTGTTCATTTTGAGTACAAAGTTCATAGTAATCTCTTGTGATCCTTTGTATTTCTGTGGTGTTGGTTGTTCCTTTTCCTTTTTCATTCCTGATTTTATTGATTTTGGCCCTCTCTCTTCTCTTTCTTTCTTAATGAGTCTGGCTAAAGGTTTATCAATTTTATTTACCTTTCAAAGAACCAGATCTGAGTTTCTTTGATCTTTTCTGTTGTTTATTTTATTCTCTATTTCATTAATTTCTTCTCTGATTTTTGTGATTTCATTCTCAACTAACTTTGGGTTTTATTTGTTCTTTGTCTAGTTGCTTTAGGTGTAAAATGAGTTTTTTTGTTTTTGAGATTTTCTTGTTTCCTTAGGTAAGGTAAGCTTGTATCACTATCAACTTTTTTCTTAGAACTGATTTTGCTCCAATCCCATAGATTTTGGATAATTGTGTTTTCATTTTTAGTTGTCTCCATGTATTTTTTGACTTCTTCTTTGATTTCTGCATTGATCCATTGGTTGTTTAGTGGCATATTGTTTAGTTTCCATGTGTTTGTGTTTTATGCATTTTTTTTTCTTATAGTTGATTTCTAATCTCATAGTGTTGTGGTCAGAAAAGATGTTTGGTATAATTTCAATTTTCGGGAGAGTGGGAGGGAGGGAGACACAAGAGGGAAGAGATATGGGGATATATGTATATGTATAACTGATTCACTTTGTTATAAAGCAGAAATTAACACACCATTGTAAAGCAATTATACTCCAATGAAGATGTTAAAAAATAAAAAATAGGGCTTCCCTGGTGGCGCAGTAGTTGAGAGTCCACCTGCCGATGCGGGGGACACAGGTTCATGCCCTGGTCTGGGAAGATCCCACATGCTACAGAGCGGCTGGGCCCGTGAGCCATGGCCGCTGAGCCTGCGCATCCAGAGCTTGTGCTCTGCAATGGGAGAGGCCACAACAGTAAGAGTCCCACGTACCGCAAAAAATAAATAAATGAATAAAAATAATTTCAGTTTTCTTAAATTTACTGAGACTGTTTTTGTGGCTAGCATGTGATCTATCCTGGATAATGTTGTGTGTGCAATTGAAAAGACTGTATTCTGCTCCTTTTTTCCTGTCTGGATAATCTGTCCATTGATATAAGTGGGGTATTAAAATACCCTACTCGTATTGTGTTACTGTCAATTTCTCCCTTTATGTCTATTATATTTGCTTTATGTGTTTAGGTGCTCCTATGTTGGGTGCACACATACTTACAATTGTTATGTCTTCCTTTTGGATTGATCCCTTGATCACTACGTAATATCCTTTGTTTTAAAGTCTATTACATCCTTTGTTTTAAAGTCTATTTTGTCTGATATAAGCATTGCTACCCTAGCTTTCTTTTCATCTCCATTTGCATGGAATACCTGTTTCCGTCCCCTCTCTTTCCTTCTGTGTGTGTCTTTAGATCTGAAGTGAGTCTCTTATAGGCAGTATGTAGATGGGTCATGTTTTTTGTATCCATTCAGCTACTGTACTTCTTTTGATTGGAGCATTTGGTCCATTTACATTTAAGGTAATTATTGATAAGTATGTAATTATTGTCATTTTGTTAATTGTCTTTGGCTTATTTTTGTAGTTCTTTGTTTCTTCTCTTGTTCTCTTGTGATTTGATGACTATCTTTAGTGTTCTGTTTGTATTCCTTTCTCTTTTGTATTTGTGTATCATAAATTTCTAGTTTGTGGTTGCTATGAGGTTTATATAGCAATCTCTCTCACTCTCTGTGTATATACATATAAATAAATAAATAAATAAATATATATATATATATATATATATATATATAT
>NW_006783288.1:968404-981201 GCF_000442215.2 Lipotes vexillifer
ATATATATATATATATATATATATATATATATATATATATATATGCTATGAGGTTTATATAGCAATCTCTGTCCCTCTGGATCTAGTATTGGCCTCTTCTTAGTGGGTAGGGCCATTTTCTGACATAGCGGGCTTTGGGTTCTGGGGTGTGCTAAAGCTGGTACTGGCCCACTGGTGAGTGGGATTGGATCCCAGTGTGGCTGAGGGGTCTTGGATCTGATGTTGGCCTCTGGTAGTGGGAATAGATCCTGAGGTTGCTGGCTTTGAAGCCCAAGTTGTCCCAGAACTGGTGTCTGCCTGCTGGAGGGCAGAATTGGGGCCCAGGGGATCCCAGGGCTGGGCCTACCCACTGGTGGGCAGAGCCAGGTCCTGGGATCTATGACTGCAAGGCCCAGGGTGCTCAGAGCTGGTGTCAGACTGATCATGGGTAGGGCTGGATCCAGGGCATATTGGGGCTGGTGCCAGCCTGCTGGTGGGTGCACTATGTTCTTCTATGGCAGGTTGTGGAGCTACAGTAATCTTGGGGCTGGTGTCTACCTGTGGTCAGTAGGGCCATGGCCTAAGGGGTCCTGGGGTTGGTGCCTGCCCACTGGTGTGTGAAGTTAGTCCCAGAGCTGGGGCTGGCCCTCTGGTCAGTGGAGCTGGGTCCCAGAGTTGGTATGTCTGCATGCTGGTGGGTGGGGCTAGAGTGCAGCGGGTCTTGGGGCTGGTGCCTGCTCACCAGTGGGCAGAGCTGAGTCCCAGAGTCTCTGGCTGCAGGGCCGTGTGTGTCTCGGGGCGAGTGTGGTGTACTGTTATGTGGGGCCTGGTCCTGGGCCCTCTGGTGGACAGGGGTGTGTCCTGGGGTGGCTCTTGGCTCAGAGGGTCTTCAGGCAACCTGCCTGCTGGTGGGTGGGGCTTTGTCCCTACCTGGCTAGTTGGTTGGCCTGAGGCATGCTGCTCCTTGTGCCAACAAGCTGGTAGGTGGAGGTGGGTCCCAGTGGTGAGGAACTAGATGGAGCACTCCAAAATGGCTCTTGCCAGCAACAGTGTCCACGGTAAAACAAGCTCCTTCAAATGGCTGCGATTAGTGTCTGTGTCCCAAGGGTGATCTCCTGTAGTCTCCTGCCTCTTTAGGAAGCTCTCAAACATCAGCAAGTAGATCTGATCCAGGGTCTTTCAAATTACTGCTTCTGCCATGGCTGCTGGAGCATGTGAGATTTTGTGTGTGCCCTGTAAGAGTGGAGTTTCTGTTTCCCACAGCCCTCTGGCTCTCTGGAAAGTAAGCCCCACTGGCCTTCAAAGCCAGATGTTCTGGGGGGCCCTTCTTCCCAATGTAGGACACCTGGGCTGGGGAGCCCGATGTGAAGTTTGGACCCATTGCTCCCTGGGGAGAACCTCAGTTGTAATTATCTTCCTGTTTGTCGGTCACCCACCCGGAGGTATGGGGTCTTGACTCTGCCCCTCCTACCCATCTTGTTATTGTTCTTTCTTTATATCTTTAGTTGTAGATCTTTTCTGCTAGTCTTCCAGTCTTTCTCATCAATAGTTGCTCTGTAAATAACTGTAATTTTGGTGTGCCCATGGGAGGAGGTAAGCTCAGGGTCTTTCTACTCTGCCATCTTGGCTCAGTCTCCTTTCTTACCTTTTAATCTATGTTCTTAGGTAGTTTTGTAGTATGGGTATATTTATTTGTTTATATTATTATTACCTAGTAAATATATAAAAATATATTTAGTGTATGCACACACACACACATATATATATATAAACTAAAAATGCAACTGTAGCAAAAGGAGGCCATTCTGCAATTTCTCAGGGAAAGAAGTTTGAGAAACACGTTGAAATGAAGGTATAGGAGAATTACTCTGTGTGTGTGTTTGTGTATTCTTACTTTTTTTTTTTTTTTAATTTGCTTGTTTGTTTCCCTCAGGAACATGTTTTAACAGATGTTGTAGCGGGTTGATAGTAAATGATCTTTCAACCCAGAACAAAAATGAAACAGGTACCTCTAATCAAATAAACTCTTAATAGCCTCTGGTCAGTGAGAAAATTCAATTATCTAGTTAAGTTTAAAAATCAATAGTGGCCACTCCAAATTTGACTATAGTTATAAACCAACAAACTTGAACACATTCTCAAGATCAGAAATTCTTTCAGTCTAACATAAATATGTCAGAATCTGGGGAAAAAAATTAATCAAAACCTCAAAGAGAATTAGGATGTTTTATGGTAGGTACATAAAGCTTACTCAGAAAAAATAATGACAAAGTTACCAAATACCAGTAACAAAAGATTACAGCTATTCAGGAATTTGGATTCAATATTCTTATACTTATGAATGATATATTTGTTTTGTATTTGCCTGTTGTATCTAATGCATGTCATTCAGTGGAATCATCCCCAGTATTAGCAACTCCATTGTTTAAAGGCCTTGCCATCTAAGATTCTCAGAGCCAGATGCCTCAAGAGGCCGTGCTGTTGTTCAGTGGTTAAAAACTCCAATTTTGCCATCAGACACGTGTATGTCCAAACTCTGACTCAGTACCCTTTTCTTTCAGAATCTCAGTTTTATTGTTTTTGCAATGGGGCTCTTCATAGTGTATACTTCATATTAGTATTTAATTATCCTTGTATGATAATTATCCTTATAGTATACTTAAAAGATTATAGGATAACTAAAACATTGCAGCTAATGTATGTAGTGCCAAAACAGAGCAACCGTTGAATATTCCTATTATAGTATAATATATAATAGCTAAATAATATAGCTACTGTGACTCCATGTTTTGGTTTGGACTGCTTAAGTCATTTGTTAGACTAACACTGAGGTCATAGCTTTATAATGATTCATATATAAAGTCCACAAATTTTTTTGATGCATCTATAATATGTAAGCACTCTTCTGGCTTTTAAAAAATAGGAAAATAAATATAATATCACTTTTCTTAAGTTGCTTATAGTCAAGCAGGGAATACAGTGGCTGCTCACAGGTAACTGTAAATTTGTGATGGACAAAATTATGTAAGAAAACAATTCTCTGGTAGTAAGAAGAAAAGGGAGATACCTCAAGCGATCAATAAACTATAGTTATTATATTTAAAATAGTTATTGCTAACTCTAAATACAAAGTGCTCTTGCAGAGCCAAATAAATAGGTCTTTAAAAATATAGAGGTATCACAAAAATGAATTATTAAATCTATCAGCAGCATTCACATGAAATTTTTGTTAAAATAGAAAGGAAAGTAGAAGAAAAACTATTATAAAAAGTTAAGACTGAATGACTATAATGTGCGTAAGGCAAGTAGACCTCACTGAGAAGAAATCTATGGCTGATTAAAATATGAGCTATCCCATTAATCACACAATGCATCAGATAATAAATTTTGGTTGTTAACTTGATATGCACCATTGAACATGGAGAAAAATATCACATAGGCAGACAAGTGCACTAATGTATGACAGTGTAATAGCTTGTGGATATTTCTTTTTGTAAATATGTCTACAGTTTTTCTAGTGTCTTACTGAACTGTGCTGTAAAATAAGGTTATTCTTTAAGTCACAGAGATTAATGCTTCAGATTTTTCAACACTGGAAAAAAATTATACATTTGAATAGAAGAAAGGGTGAGATAGAAATTAACATTTTTCACTCAGAATGTGTCATTCTACTATTTCATTCAGTTTTTTTTTTTTTTTTTCCGTATGTGGGCCTCTCACTGTTGTGGCCTCTCCCATTGTGGAGCACAGGCTCTGGACGAGCAGGCTCAACGGCCATGGCTCACGGGCCCAGCCGCTCCACGGCATGTGGGATCCTCCCAGACCGGGGCACGAACCCGTATCCCCTGCATCGGCAGGCGGACTCTCAACCACTGCGCCACCAGGGAAGCCCCTCATTCAGTTTTTTAAGGGAGCTTTGAAGATGTTTGATTTAAAAAAATGTTTTGAAAAAAGAAAAACCAGTGACATATTCTACTGACAGGTAATTATGTGAACTAATTTCAAGACCAGTTTAAACCATGATCAAGGTTATTTAACTCTCTGTGCTGTAGGGATCTAGTGAGCCTACCCTGAAAATTTGCTAATAGCACAAATAGGAAAGAATAGAAAAAGTGCTACGTTCTATAGGCCAAGTAATAGTTTTTACAGAAAATCACAACAGATTTCTTTTAACTTTGCTTTAGTAATATGATAATTTAACACTTAACTGACAGACAATTTTGAATAGGTCTCTTGTTTCCATCTTGCTTGATAAAGTAACATATATTCAGCAACTTATACCAAAGTTTCACTGCAATTACTATATTTGCCTCTGCTGTTCAGTAATGTCAGCCACTAGCCATGTGTGGCTATTGAGTACTTGAAACGCGGCTAGTCTGAATTGATAGAGACTGTAAGTATCAGATACATACCAGATTTCAATGCTTTAAATAAAATATAAAAGATGGTACAATATCTCATTGGGATATTTAAGGTTTAATAAAAGTGTATCAATTATACTTGTTTTTTACTCTTTTAATATGGAGGCAAGACAATTTAAAATTACATATGTGATTTGCATTTATGGATTGCATTGTATGTCTGTTGGTTAGTGCTGTTCTATGGGACCCATGAAATAAACCACTGATAAAGGAAATAAAATTCTGAACAAAGAATCTTGACTTCTTCGGAACTATATTAAAATGGCTCACATTCTGATCATAAAACTTGTTTTAAGTTGTACATAAATGGTTGTATATAAACCATGTAATTCAAAATACATTATGCATTAGAAAAAGGCACAAGAAAAGTAGACTACAATTATATATGTGTGGAAAGATAACATTGCAAAATATAAAACGCAAAACACCCATTTTATTACACATTTCTTATCTGGAGAGTAGATCCTGCCTGTGGTCTCTGTAACCATACTCATATAGATATTGTAATTACAGAGGAAACTCTTCCCCTTGATAGTCTGAAAGTTTCTGGAAAATTCATTTTCTCACTGAAGATTTTTAATTGGCATCAGTCCAAATCAATTATATAAGAATCTTTGCCCAAGCCCTTCTATTCACCCCTGCAAAAGCAAGACAAAACAAAACAGTCCTCCCTCTCCCACAAAAAGGCCATATAAACCATCTGCTTGATTTCTTTTTTTAAGGTATGTATTTGTCAACAACAGGATCAGTAAGAGGGGAAAAAGCCCCAAATGCACTTATAAGCAAGAGCAACATAATACGTGACTCTCAGGATTTATTACTTTGGGGTAAGACAGTAGTCTGCCTTTGAGCTGCTAAGTTAATAGATCAGTCTTTATTGGCTGAAAGAATTTATGTGTATTCCAGAGTAAGCCATTTATGTTTTCATTTGCATTTTCTAAGATTAGTCCTTCATTTATATTTTTAAAATACTGTGCCTCTTCCAGGAATTATCTCCAAGTAAACTCAGAATGCAGTACTTATTCCCCAAGGCAGGGAGCCATGATATACCAGGGGTCACCATCAGATGGGGATATATTCCAAAGTGTTTCTTCTGTATGTGTGTGTACATTGGGGGTGCTTGTTACCTGAAAATGTCTGTGAAAGGTGTCTGTAAGGGCCACCATTGGGCTTTTGTGTGTGGGTCAGATCTGAGGTTTGATCCTTAAAGACCTGGAAAATATATACAACTTTTGAAAGTCTTAAGCAGAAACAGTTTGTGGATTCTAAACCTGTGCTCTCCAACATGGTTGCCACTTGCCACGTGTGGATTGTAACTAATGTGACTTGGAATATAACTAATGTGACTGAGAAACCGAACTTTTAATTTTATTTAACTTTACAGTAAATTTAAAAGCTGACACTAGATTGAGTGATTGGAAAACTTTTAAGCATGCTTGGAACAACTTTGGGTTTACTTTGGGTTTAGCTGTAAACTTTATGATATATAAATGCAAATCAGGTATTTCCAATTAAAAAATTTCAAATTGAGATGTGCTGAAGGTATAAAATACCAGCCAAATTTTGAAGGCTTAGTTTCTAAATGAATAATTAAAATAGCTCAGTAATAATTTTATACAGGTTACACACTGAAGTGATATCAGTTTGGATATTTGGGTTGGAATGTATTATTAAAGTTAATTTCACCTGTTTTTAAACTTTTTCTTAATGTGCCTACTAGAAAATTTAAAATTATGTATGTGCTTTGCATTATATTTCTATTAGACAGTGCTTTCTAAAACAAAGAGCAAAACACATGGGAATACACTTGAGATACTGAGATCATAAACGGGAGAGGGCAACAAAAGTGAAAAACTAATGACAAGATAGTAAGGGTCAGTGGCAAATAAAAGAGAAGCAGGTCCTTAGCTGACCTTAGTGTTAGCAGATGAGTAGTGTGTAATGCCTGACCTGGCTCGTGGCTTAGAATTGAAAACATGACTCTTCAGATTTTTGTACCTTATAATCAATGATAAATAGGGTGTTTCTTTAATAATAATAATTATAATACCAGTTTTATTTTTTTTAAATGTCACTGCATTCCAACTCCTTTTAGTCTCCCTTATGGTACTGAGTACATTACATAGAGTCATTGAAAGGATTTTGCCCCAGTAAGCCTTTGAAACAAAATATACCAGGATTACATGACAAGAAAAAAGAATGTTAAACCAAATTTCATTTCCAAGGGAAGAAATTTAAGGAAATAGTCACTCGGGCTACTTTGTTATGTAAAATCTATCTCATAAACTAAATACTGGATTAAATTAATTCATTGGACAGTTTAGAACAAATTGTAATATACCGTGTTTGCTTTGGAAGTCCTACTGCCCTCAAGTTTAAGTCAAGTAGCCCTTCTCCCTACATAAGTAAGATGCAAGGTCACTGTAGAATAATGAGAAACACCAACAAGCAAAAATGAGAAAATAATAATCACTGGTAACCTACACCACCCAGAGATAATGACTGTAAATTTCCCTTGCATTTTCTTTCAAGGAAATGCAGTCAGTTTTTATACAAGGTTCTGTATGTCTTAATAAGCATTGCATCACAAACTCTGTGTTTAATATTTTTCAACCTTTTCTTTGAACTCTCTTTGGACTGTTTTCATAGCCCAGACTGAGGTTATCAGTTATAGAAACAACAACTTAATAAATGATGTCTTGTTGGCTTGAAAGTATTATTCACATAGATTTCCAAAGTGCCAAAGATAAAACCAGGATGTGTTTTATTCACTAGAAAATCTTGTTGAACATTTTCTGACACTGTTAGTAAGACAAAGAGAATGTGGATGAAAGAGAAAACGTGAATTCTGAACCTGAAGAGCCTGTGCTTATTAGTACTTTCAGCAGAAATTGTGAAGGGCCACCTCATCAGGCAGATTGATGAAGCCTCGTTAGGTAGGGGCTTGAGAAGAATGCCTCACAGAAAGCCCTGTAATGGTCCAGTAGATGCTTGACAAACATGCACACCTGCCAGTGCTGCCCTTTAATTGGAAGGTGTTTGTATTTGTTTCCTATTTTAGAGGAAGATGTGCAAGCACATGTAATATTACATGGCAGTTTTAGTAGTGCTAGATCTGGGAATGCAAACCGGAGAACCTGAAGTTAGGCAAGTTCTTTGAGATGAAGTGGAGAGCAAAGTGTCCTCCCATTCCTCAGATATTTACTTCCATTCTCCAACTTTACTCTCACTACTGTCCTTTTACTTAGTCTTGCTATTCAATCTATTTTTAGGTGAGTTGAAAAATAAAAACATGCATCTTGAAGTTAGGAAAATGCTCAGGGTAATGTTCCAGAACCTTCTGTGTTTATTAATACCATTAGGTACTTAAATACTGACATCTCTACTGCGCCTTACCCATCTCCCACCTTATCACTGTTATCAGGGTGACTCAGGGGAATATGCGGCAGTTTCCTGATCTTTGAGATAATTTCTCTATTTAGATCAGTGCCAAAAGTCATGAGAACTATTAGAAGGTTTGAGGTTTCTTCAGATCTGGTCCAATTGGCAGTAAGACAGGCTGGTGGGGCAAAGCCAACCCAGCTCCCCTGAGGTGTAAGTGGAGCTGCTGAGAACTTCCCATAGATGCCCTTGAGCTAGGTTTCACGCTAGGAACCTGTGCACTTGATCTGGGAACTTGGTACTTACTCTAACTCTGACTTACGCTGCATGGAATGTGTTGGCTCCAAACAATGTTAAGGTAGCCCTTATTCCATGGCAGTGTTGGCCATCCTGCTGCAAGGGATCTTAAAGATGAACTAAGGCTACAGTGGACAATATGACAAAGTATATGTGGGAGTGTTAAGAATACCTAGGGTATACTTGATTCCAAATAACAGCATTCATCAATGCTCTCATTTACATATTTATATTTTCATTTAACTACTATTTATTTTTTAGTACCAGCTATTGCAATGATCTCTGTGGACAAACAGACATGATTTCTGACCTCTTGGAATCAGGCATTAATCCATAGTTATATGAAATCCCTTGATTAAGTGATATTTAAGCTGATGCAGGTTTGTGGTACATTGCTAGATGTTGGGAATATGAAGATAAGCATAGCATAGTCCCTGTCTCTGAGGATTTCATGTCTAGGAAAGAGACATGCAAACCTATAGCAGTCCTCTGTGAAAAGTGCTTTATAGAAGCAAATGAATTGTAATGGATCCTGAAGGTTGTGGGTGATGAATGCTGTCTGACCATCTCAGGAAAGGCTTTATGAGATGACTTTAGATGTGGGTTTTGAAGGCTGAGGAAGACTACCAGGCAATCAAGAAAACATAGCAAGTAATGGCTAGGAGGAAGAAAAGGCCAAGTATGTTTGGCAAACCCTAAGTAGAGAAGGAGGCCTAGGAAGGCATTTGGCCAAAGGTGAGATTACATAGTGTGGAATGGTAAAATTTAAGCAATGTAAAATGTTGTATGAAAGAGTTTACACTTCACTTTTAGGAGTGGAGGAGCCATTGGAGTACTTTACTTAGGAGTTAGAAGTCAATTTGTGTTTTTAGACTGATCATTCTGAGTGCAAAAGGAAGGATGGCTTTGGCTTCTGGAGAGGCTGGGCTCAGGGAGGCTGATTAGAAGGCCACTGCAATCAGCCCTGAGACAGGAGAGAAGGACTTCAACTGCTGCGGTAGCCATGGAGATTTAAGAGATATTTAGGAGTGAAAATCAATGCTAATTGAAGAGACTGGCTAGGATAGATGAAGGAGAGAGAGGATTCCAGAATACATTGAGACTTCTACCTTCTGGGTAATTTATGGTATCCATGGAGCCAGTGCTAGCTAGTGGGCTTTGAATCCTGGCTCCACCACTTACCAAGTAACCACTTGGAAGAAGTTACTTAAACTTGCTGAGCTTCATCTATACAAAAATGATTTAAAATAATTTTGTGGAATCTATGGGAAGATAATTATGAAAATGCTCAGTAAAGTGCCGTGTCTGTAAGCTACATTCAACATATATTTTCTTCATATATGAGGACTGAAAGACACTCTGGATAAGGATGAATTGTATAAAATCAGAAATGGTTCAAGATAATGAGTTCAGTTTTAGGCATGCTGAGTTTAAAATTGGTATTTTATGTCTAGATGGATATATCCAGTATGTATTCAGAAACAGAGGTGGAGGACTTGGGGTGTGCAAATAAAAGTCTAAGAATTTGGAGATACAATTAATAGGTGATAGTTAAAATCTCCTGAGTGGATGAGATTCCACTAGCTATGGAGTAACTAGCAGAAAAAATTTGAAGTCTATTCTCTGGTGTTCAATTTCTAAGTAAGTAGGCAGAGGAGGAAGAGCCCCCCCCAAAGCAGCTAAAACATGGTGTAAAAATTCGAACAAAACCTTGAAAATAACAAAACCTGCCAAGTACAAGAGGGGTACTTTAAGAAGGAAACCATTAGCATTCTGATAAGTCTTAGAACTGACAAGTAACTTGAGGAATAAAGAGAACTCTTTGAATGTAACAACTAAGAGATCAGTGACAACCTTAGAGCAATTTCCAATTGGTGGTGAGGGGCAGAATGCAGATTGTGGTGAACTGAGGGGAGAACAGGAATGAAGAAATAGTCATGAGATATAGAGTGCTTTTTAAAGAAGTTTGGCAGGGAGGTCTGGGGTGGTAGTTCGAAGTGGATAAAGGATGAAGAAGGGCTTCCCTGGTGGCGCAGTGGTTGAGAATCCGCCTGCCGATGCAGGGGACACGGGTTCGAGCCCTGGTCTGGGAGGATCCCACATGCTGCGGAGCAACTGGGCCCGTGAGCCATAATTACTGAGCCTGCGCGTCTGGAGCCTGTGCTCCGCAACAAGAGAGGCAGCGATAGTGAGAGGACCGTGCACTGCGATGAAGAGTGGCCCCCACTTGCCACAGCTGGAGAAAGCCCTCGCACAGAAACGAAGACCCAACACAGCCATAAATAAATAAATAAATAAATAAAATTAAAAGGATGAAGAAAAGAGGCTTTAATTTGTAGTAATGGACACTAAAAGACCTAGTATTGAGGAAGAGAAAGGAGACAAATGATGGGAGATAAATAATGAAGGAATGTTCTAGAAGAGGCTGCAGGTCAGGAAGTATAAATCATAAAGCATTTGCCTTAGGTGGAAGAAGGTACAACCTCCGTTTGAGTCAGGATGTAGGGGAATGAAGTTAGAAAGACTATTAATAATTGGAAATTAAGAAGCTTCCAGTGTTAAACCAGCTGTTGTTTTATCTTGTTAGTTAGCTTTTATTTTTTATGTTCTAATAATTTATGTTTTGAGTACCTTAATTAGATTGACTAGCACCTTCTAATGTTACCTCTAGATTAAATAAATTATTAAATTTTCATTCAGTAAAAGCTAAGTGGAACCTCACATCTGACCTCTTTTTCCTGAAAAAAAAAAAAACAAACAAACCTTAGAACATACTGATTCTTAATAAAGTAACCCCAAGAATGATGGGGGGGTCAGAAATTGCACCAACTATGCCAGGTTCACAGACTCAGGGAAATATGTTCCCCTAATGATTGATTTGTATATCCTAGGGAAATGCTAGAAATAAACTCATGCAGGGTTGACATCGGGACATTGGAGTATATGTTAGTTCTTAAAATATAATTGTTCCAGTAATAAAATGATTTGTATTGTTTCACTAAGCTATAAATGAGGTTTGGGTTGAGGATTTGCTTGTTGGAAAGGTGTTTTTACATATCTTTTTAAAAAAAATATTAACTGTTAGCTCAAGCTTAAATTAGGATTGTAAGCAATTAATTTTGTATTTGACATTTGAAAATATAAGTACCACATGACCTTTCCTAGTAGATGAACATATAGTTTAATTAGGTAATCTTCATGTTATTGTACTGTAAACACATAGAAACACAAAACAACCAGCTCCTCCTCGTGTTGGTGATTCTAGAAATGATAACGATCAGACTCTGGATTTATATTATAAAGCAGTTGCAGTAAATTGTGCAGATGGAAGGGTCACAAATTTGAAACACATAGTCAAAGCTGATGGGAGTTCAGCCCAAAGGCAGCATCTCAAATAAAGGTTTTCCAAGGAGTAAGACTATACAAAACAGGTTGGAGTTTTAGGTGTCTTAATATTGTAAGTATCTTAATATTATAGATATCTTAATAACATAATATTGCTGGCTGCTCCTCTCAGCCCACTTAGAATTATATTTTAATTTTACTATCATATGGGGATCTTTAGTATCCTATCCTTGGTCTTCATCACTTCTTCTCTACCTTTTCACCTGGATGATCTTCTTAGTCATATTTTCAGGTTCACTAGTTATTCTGTTCAAGTGTTGTTTTGAAATATGTTTCATTAGCTTTGATCTTCTTGCTATATATCCATATATCTAAATTCAAACACTGAATGGATGTCTGTTTTTGACACCCAACAAAATTGATACTTAGTATTTTCAAAACTGAAATTGGGCTCTTTCCATCAAAACCACTTGTTCTCCTGTATTCCTTGCTTTAGTGAAGGAAACAAGCAAGCACCATGCGCTTAAGGTGGGAAGAAATCATAGTTTCACCATTCAGGTAAAAATCAAAGTCAGCATGTTGTGTCTCATTTCAGATTTTCCCTTAAGCATGGCATTTGTTTTCAGTAGTGCTCATACCATTTTTAAATTTCTTTAAAGAACATTGGCAACGTGGGTTATTTTTTCTTCCTGTGTCAGTATTGGTAATTTGTACTTTTAATAAAAATATCCTTTCATCCAAGTTTTAAATGTTATAGTTGTTTAAAAGAGTCTCTTAAGATAAAAATAAATTCTATCTATAGTTTTGATCCTTTTATTTCTACCTTTTAAATGTATCTTTAAAATTTTTCTGTGTGGATGAAGACTTTTATTAGCATCTGGTGTTATCTCTTTATTTTCTGCTTTGCATTTCATTAAGATACAATCTAATTTTCCCTCTTTGTACATGTTTTGAGCTTACTTTGTTCTTTTTCTAGCTACTTAGAATGCCCTATTCAATATTATTATATTTTTTAATCTTTATGATATATGATGAATAGAAGGTTATAGTCTCAAATGCGTATAATTAGCTACTCTTCACAACACTTGATAGGTAATGTTTTGTGATTGTTATTTTTATGTGTTCAACTTGACTGGGCTAAGGGAAGCCCAGAGAGCTGGCAAAATATTGTTTCTGGGTTTGCCTGTAAGGGTACTTTTGGAAGAGATTAACATTTGAATTAATAGACTGAGTAAAAAATATCTGCCCTCACCAGTGTGTGTGGGCATCATCCAATCCATTGAGGGCCCCGATAGAACAAAAAGGTGGAGGAAAAGCACATATTCTCTCCCTCTGTCTTTTTCCTTCTCCCTCCCTCCCTCCCTCCCTCCCTCC
>NW_006783288.1:981376-1064462 GCF_000442215.2 Lipotes vexillifer
CTCTCTCTGTCTCTCTCTCTCTCTCTCTCTCTCTCTCTCTCTCTTTCTCTCTCTCTCTGTCTCTAGGACTCATACCAGGTAGATCCCCCTGATTCTCAGGCCTTCAGACTCTAAGTGAATTATATCACTGGCTTTCCTGGTTCTCCAACTTGCAGGCTGCATATGATGCAATATTTTAGTCTCCATAATGGTGTGAGCCAATTCCTGTAATAAATGTCCTCTTACATATCTATCTATATCTATCTTATTAGTTCTGTTCCTCTGAAGAACCCAGACTAATACAGATTTTGGAGTTGAGAGTAGTTCTAGGGGAATATAATTTTAAGGACGAGTTTTCAGAATTGGTTTTGGGCTTTTTGAATTGGCTTTCTAGTCCTATTACATTTAAAGTTGCTGATGACTTACTGCCAGTAGTAAAGAGAGCACTGACAGTCCTCAGCATGAACTGTTTATAGAGTTATGTAAAACATCTCCAATGGATACTCCTAATCAACGACTTATAAGAAGCAAGTTAGGTGATTCTGTGTATGATACTTTCCAACATTTTTCGAAAACTAAGTAATGTGATGATGTTGATTGGTTGCTCCTCTTTTTCTGGACAAAATGCTAAAAGGATGAGCTCCAGGATTCAAATTGTCAGCTCAAACCCCACATATGTGACCTATGAGCTCCTAGGTGTGCTCTGAGGAAGAGCCTTATCTCCTATAGCTCCTATAGTTGAAATTGCTGAAAATAAAACACAGGACCTTATCCTACTATTGGCTGAATTACAAATTAAGTAGAATCCCAGCCTTGTAAGGTATCTGTTGTTAAAGTGAGGGCATTGATTAGGAAAGAATGGGATCCTGTAAGTTGGGATGGGGGTATGTGGGCAGACTCTGATGAAGCACATATAATAATTTTCACTTCAGATATTCCAGTTCTGAACACTATCTCTTACACATGGGAGAATCAATAAGTAGATATTTATTGCACAGATGTTTATTGCAGCATTATTTATACTAAGTAAAAAAAGCTAATGAAGAGAATACCCAAAATAGAGGAATGTTAGAATAATTATGGTACGATGCTATTGTGTGCAACTGCAAAAAAGAGTGAATAGATGTTTATACCAGTTAGCTTAATTTCCACAGAGTATTTAAGTGTGAAATCAACATGCATTAGTGTGCATAATTTGTAATAGCAAAAAAATTACATGTGTAAATGTATGTATGTATGTGTATCTGTTTACTTATAACCATTTAAGTTTGGATAAAATAATGAAAGACATATTCTTGTCAACCTAGGTTTTCTAGAAGAGAGTGATGAGAATGAAATACAAGAGGAGTGGGGAGGGGACAATAAGCCAATATGACAAGAAATTTAAAAGGCTGCACTAAAGCAAACAAAGAGACACAAAAACACACAAAATCTAGCAAGTATGTTATCGTATTTGTATAATTATCTGTAATGAAAAATAAAAACCATAATTTATAAAGACCATGAAAGGAGTTAGTATGTCTCAAGAATTTTTTGGTAAGGTGAGCCTTAAATCGTTGGAAAATGTTAGGTGCCAACAACATGATTATTTTTAACATGAAGTTCAAATTTAGCAACAGAGATATTAATGCTCAGGTCCTCCTCAAGTATATTCTGATTCATTCAATATTTCATTAATATAGCAGCAACAACAAACAAGTACTCAAAGATCTGCAGTGGGTGAAAGATTTGCAAACACTTGTACCCACCACTGAAGCAGGACCTATTCTCCTACTGCTAAACTGTGGTGTTTTTCTTTTGAAATAAGCTTCCAGAATAAAAGGACACAAAATAGAGTGGAAAGTTCATGTATTTTAGGGTTAGCCAGGCCTCAGTTTTATTCCAGCCTTTGCCACCACTGTCTGTAATCAAGTTGATGTTGACAATAAACCCACACTTATTATCTTTCCATTAATCTATCTTTCATAACTGCATGTATATAGCTGTGAGTTCCAGTCAGATGGTGTGAGTAAGCACAGGTTAGCCACAAGGGGAGTTTATCATAGCCTAGATTAGTCGCTGTGGGACCTCGAGTTAGATATTTTCCTGTTTCCTCATCCGTAGCACGGAGGTAAATAACAATATTACTCAAAAGATTATTGTAAGGGCTTCCCTGGTGGCGCAGTGGTTGAGAGTCCGCCTGCTGATGCAGGGGAAACGGGCGGAGTGGCTAGGCCCGTGAGCCATGGCCGCTGAGCCGGCGCATCCAGAGCCTGTGCTCTGCAACGGGAGAGGCCACAACAGTGAGAGGCCCGCGTACCGCAAAAAAAAAAAAAAAGATTATTGCAAGAGTTCAATTAGATAGTAGATGTAAAGCGCTGATTAGGGTAGTATACACATTAAAACGTGTTCAGTAAGAACAACTAGACTAAGACAGTAATATCTAATTCAGTCATAGACCATAGATTTAGGGAAAAATGGGACAAATCTCAACTCAGGACTAATATTTTGGACTTTGTGTGTGTGCATGTGTGTGTGTGATACCATGATGAAGATTAAATGTTATGTATTGCCAAAGAATTTTCCACATTGAACCTAATAAATATGGAAACATAGATAAATATGGAAAGGTGGAAATAAAAGCAAACTTAGAAATTTTAAAGTTTTCCTGATTAAAGACATTAATGAGAGTTACCAACCATGAATTCTTTTTTTTAGGGTGATTACAAGGAAAGTTATTCTTATTTATAATAAGTTGAACATTGATTTACATCATAGAAAAAGACAGGTTTAGGAAAAAGATAGTGTTCTGTTCTGCAAGTATAAATTTTCCATCTATGTCATCATTATCCTAAATGTAGGCTACACTACTGAGAAATTGATTCCACTTCTCTTATTTTGCCTTTTTTTTTAAACAGAAGAACCAAAACCATACTTTAAATTTTGTTGGTGATAGTTATATACATTAAGATGTGGAAATATTGTATTTAGTATTCACTTCAGAATGTCATTTTATTGATAACTACTTTTGAAAAAATATGTTTGATTTCTTAATAAGTTGACCAATCAATGGAATGATTTTAGAGTAAACTTCTTGAATAAAAATAAAACTTTTTTCCAAGCTGATAGGGTGCTTAGACTGATAGAATGACAAAAAAAAGCTGAGTCTTTATTACGTTTTCTGTAGAATCTTAGACAACCATGCATTCTTTACTATCATGCAGCGTATCATCTTTTATGTGCATTGTAGCATACCAGCATTACTTTCTGTACAACTTCCAGTAAATCATTTGCTTCCATTGCCTCAGGTTATCAGAAAGGGTCTTTACTAGAGAAACTCTAAGTTCAGTTTTAGAATACTCTGACTTTATGACTGCAAAGAGCTTAATTCCTGGTTTTCTACTCTGAGTCAACATGTAAGAGAATTATGAAAGACCTTCTGGCTGTGTCTCTGTATTTATTTTCTGCCTCCAAAATCTTTCTCCTTCTCATCCATTATCCCTATTAATTCTTCAAGTTTCTTCTCCAAGTATTTCTTTAATGACCTTCATTTTCCTCCGATGAGAGATGCAAAAATGGAATCTAGAGTAGAGAAATAAGATAATCCCAACTTCAGTACTAGTAGCCCAACTCTTAAAAAAATTGTAACAATTGTTTTTTCTTCCTTTTTTGAATTCCTCTACAAAAGTTTTTCTCATACTTCATTGTACCTCCTCCATTTCCTATGTTCTCATTGTACCTCCTCCATTTCCTATGTTCCAACTTTTATCCCATCACACTTTATCTGTCTCATTCCTGTTAGTATGAGATCCCAGATTTTGAAATGACTTCTTTCCCGTTATTTCCATTGGAAGGAAGGGGAAGATTGGGCAGTCTCTTTGCCAAAGAAATGCTTGACCCAGTGTTTGTTTGGAGGGAGGAAAACTCACAGTAACAAAGCACCTCCCAATATTACACCTTCTGCTAGTAATATCAGAAATAGTGCAATATCTTGATTCTCAGCCTTCTTTGGATCATCTTCTGAAAGAAGAAAGGGCAAAATAAAGTGAATTTTGGAGACGGAAATTAGTAACTTGAGAACTTTATCCATAAGAAGACTCTTTTCAACCTTAAAAATTGCCCTGTTCACCACTTACATCACTGTTCCCTGGTTATTCTGATCTTTATTAATTACTTAGACTCCTAGGCTCTTCAAAACTTTTTCTCTTACTGCCCCTAGCCTAATTTCTCCACCTTTAGTACAGCTTTTTCATTTCTAAGCTCTTCACTTATCCAGTGCCTGGTAATTCATACTGGTACAAATTTTGTCCAGCATCTTAGCTCTTATTTGTGGCATTAGCATGACCTACAGAGAAGGTGATCAACAAATATTTGTGGAGTAAGTCAATGAAGAACTCCTTGATCCTTGGCCTTTCAAAATGCCACACTGCAATCTTTGTTACCTGCACAATATTCTCCTTTGAAGTACCGAGTGGTGATGCGAAGACAGGTCCAACAATCCAGTATAGGACCTTCAGTCATGACTGGTAGAGAGAAGAAAGATAGTTGGAAGGGGGCCATGGCATGGAGTTTCCTTAGCTCAGACACCAAGTATGGATTAGATCTCAGGCATTTCCATTGGTTACATTGCTGTGACTTTCTTCTTCCCCTAGCAATCAATTTTATTGATGGGTCAAAACCCTAAATAATTTAAGTCAGATCTCTGGGAAGAAGTAGGAAAATGATGGCTCAGCTTATATTGGTGCTTTGGGTTATAAACTATACTATAGAAGGCCTCTTAGCACCTCTAAAATCCCTGGGGTGTCTGAGATTTTATAAACTATATTTTGTTGTCAGAGGTCGTTGACATTCCTCCTTGTGGCCAATAGCTCTAGGAATTGCGTTCTCAATGTGACAAGTAGAAGAGATAGGGTCATATAGAGCACAGGAGATGGGAAAATATGGCTGAAACCTCAAGGCATCACATATACTGTACATACCACAATCTTCAGAACAAGCTAAAAGAGAATCAGAAAGATCTAATGAGCTTAGAATCAACTTAGTGTTTGCCATAGTTATCCCCAGGTCATCTTTATTTGGTTACCCATTAAGTTCCAGCCACCCCTCTACCCATTCTCAATTATTCTAATGCGAAATCACATTCCTCCTCTCACCCCTCATTTCCTATTCCTTTCACATAACTTCAGTGTTGTTGGATAGACATCTTATATTACCAACTTCAGAGAAGTTCTTTAATAGTTCTTTCAGTTTGGATTCCAGGTTTTGGCGGACATCGAGAAGCTTGACTTGAAAGATAAGGGCACCTAAAGAGGGGTGGAAGGGACATCAGAAAATAGGGGTGGCCTATCCCTTCATAATTTATTCCTAATTGTTTTGCCTTGTTTTCCCCAGTGAATTTTTCTCATACTTTCTTGGGCAGTACAGTCTCTTAACACTGAACCTCACCTTTCCATGTTTCATTGCTCAGTTTATAAAGTTCATTCTTCAGCCACGTTCTCAAACTGACAACCTTTTGAACAGCTGGAGAGGGGGGTGAAGGAACATGTGGGAGAATAATTACATTTATGGAGGAAATTATGTGGGCCCAGGTGCTCTCTTCCCTACCTCCCTTCTCCCTTTAACCCCCCAAACTCTCAGGGACTCGAGCTTCCCTCACCCAGCACCCGAAGCATCTTGTCCCTGTGGGAGACCTTGAAGCTTAAACGGATCATCTCCTTAATCTGCCGTTCAAGCAGATGAGTTCGGCCAGGGACTTCTGAGGGTACCAGCTTTACCAGCAAGGACTTAATATCCTCGATGAATTTGGGGTCACATTCCAAACAGCCTTTGACCCCGTGGAAGGCTGCCAGGGACAGGGGCAGGAGCAAGAGCAGCCGGAGGTCCCCCATTTCCTTGCCCTGACCACCCTTGCCTCAAGATCAGGTTATCCTGGCAACTAGTTCACCAAGTTCCCTTTCCTTCAAAACTCCAGGAATGAGAGCCTTGTCCTGGATAGTCTGACTCCACCTTCCCCTCTGTTTCCATCCCACTTCTAGGCAATCTCATTTCTCTAAGGATCTTCAGTTTTCTGACTTTTATCCTGCATTCCAGAGAGAGGGAACTGCCAGCTGGGGAGCAGATACCTGAGTTCTGAGTGTGGAACACACAGAGAGAGAGAAGTCTTGTGCTCACACAAGCAGAGTTCCGTGCATGGAGATATCTCAGAAAAAGTCTTTAACTCTTTGTCTTACTGTGTTCTTAGTAAATTCCCACACTCCTGCTGATCATTGAAGTAGTATCTCAATAGCAGTGGATGTTGGAAGAGATCTCTTAGGACTTTAGATTGCTTAACCCAAGCTCTGCTTTTATAGAAGAGGTAAGAAAAACTTGGAATATTGAGCTTCTTGGGGTCCCAGTCCCTGATGGTAGCAGTATTGTTGAAAATTCGCAATGGGTGTCTGCATATAATTGATACCATTGATAATAATGATTTTGATACAATTGATAATTTCTCAGAAATTTAGGCTACCTTTGTTTGTAGGAATATTTCTCCAGCTATGCTCTATAAGCTTGTTATATATCATTCTTCTTTCAGAGAATCTGGAGCCAGGAGACTAGAAACAACAGTTGAGGAATACATAGTGATGAGTGAAACTCCAGTAATGTTCAGGGTTCTTTAACAGGCACCTCTTGAAAGTGCTGATGACATACTTTGTGTAACATGTAAGAAAATAGCTACAGTTATCATGGGCTGTGTTCTCAGGACACCTCCATGGAATGTGGACAAATAAACATGTTTTTCCTTCAGTTTAAGGCTCTTTGAATAAGAATTTTCTTTGTTATATGAAGAAATTAAGGCTGCTTTGCAGACTTTCCAGAGTACTAGTTACCTCTTTTATAATATATTGCATGTATGGCTGTGACCCCCTGGAAACTAGGAAACCCTGGGATCTTCAAAGGTTGGTGGTAGATTTTAGACATAAGGTATGGGAGAGTCCTGTAGTAGAAGGTTGTGAGGGAAGTTAAAAGAACTACCACTAATTATATGCCTTCCATGTGCCTGATTTTGTCTTAAAAACACTGTAGATGGAATGTCCCAAGTCCTCATGGATGGCACAGCAATACTTGGAGAGATTATTTCCATTTTATAGATAAGAAACTGAGGCTTAAAATAATTCAGTGGTTAGGGATCTGGATTCAAGCTCATGTCTGTTTAACTCCAAACTCTATACTTTATCTACTGCCTCTCAATATTTTCTGGAATAAAACAGAAAACAATCTCTTGGAATTTGATAAATTGGAAGATGGTGGGGGGAGGGAGTATAATTCAAATCCTTTGATGTTCCAGAACTGGCACTTCTCCACTCTGATTTTATGTTCCCTTGGCTAGATGATCTCATCTTTAGATGACCCCCAAAGGATTTTCACAGGCTGAGGTCTGAAGGTATGTGTGGTAATGGTATTAAAGTAACTCTGGAAACCAAAGTTGGAGACTAAGAGGGTTAAGAAACTTGGCAGGCAGGTGGCCAAGTATGAGGAAAGACTATTCTTCAAGAGAAAACACATGTTATAGATGAGATATTTTCCAGTTAACAATACGTGCCTTTACTTTTGGATTAGACAGCTTAAAGGGAACACTTTGTCATACTACGGAATAATTCTACCTCATTCCATGGCACATTTTCTTGACCTTCACCTAGTGACCCATCTACCATTTTTGTCCTTGCTTTACCCTCCCAGCTTAATTTGCAATCCAAGATTTTTAGGATGAGAGAAAAAATAATTTGACTTTTGTATAGTCTTGAGAAGACTGGAAATAACAAACCATTTCCTAAACAGACAGGTAGAGCTTGAAATTGAAAGGTGCATATAAAAGGGGAAACAGTGGAGGAACTATCATTTTCATGGAGTAAACAGTAGACAGAAAACAACAGTGTGTGCTAAGGTAAAGAAAGAGCTACACACAGAGGTCTGGGGAAGACAGAATAGCACTAAGTCTGGAGGAATTTTTTATAGAAAGGCCGGGTCCAGGAGACTAGAAACAATTAATGAGTATATGGTTATGAGTGAGACCCAGTAATGTTCAGGAGCCTTTAGGGGAAGCATCCTGAAATTACTGATGATGGTGTATATAACATGTAAGAAAATAACCACAGTTAACATGGGCTAGTTCTTTGGATTTCATATATGAAAAGTATTTTAGCTTTGGAAAAGAAGAGCTGTCTGGAAATTGATTAATAATATAATGATCACATTACCTAATTAAAATAATAGTACTTGTGTCAGGGAGGCAAAAGGCTAACACCCAAATCCTAGAGTGATTATTGCTAGTGTTTGGTTTGGATCGGCATCAAGGGGATATGATTTATGGTCAGTGTGAATCTGTAGAATAGCTACCTGAGCTCTGTATTTGCCTCAAATAGTATAAAAGATACATAACAGCACATGCATTCGTAATATTGTACCAAATATATATTTGCTTGTTTGTTGTTCTTACAGAGATAAGGTATTCATGGGCAGCGTTCTGTGTTTTTGTTTTTTTTTTTTTTTTTGTCGTACAGCACTATCAATTAGAGAGTACCTCTTTTAAGGGCTAGAACCAGATGTGTTGTAACATTTGGCCTTTGTTACAAGTCATATAACGCACTGAGGTTTAAAATCTGAAGAACAAGTTTCATAAAGAAGAGCAAGAAGCTTCTTACGGTAATTTGCCCACGTTCCATGGTGGATCCCAGATCCATATAAAAAATAAAAATAATGCATCTCTGTCCCTCAAGCTTCTTACATCATCTTTTCTCCTGGGTTATCTGTCCCAGCTGAGCCCTGCTGCATTGCTTTTCTTATCGCTTCACTTGATTATCTACAAATATGTCAAATGATCTGGATATTTCTTATAGTCAGGTGATATTAACTTCTTTCCTGATTGTAAACTGAGACTAGGAAGCCATTATTTGATATTTGGCTATGTTATAAATTATCTTTCTAGGCAGTATAATAATCATAGGTTTAAATATTTAACTAATTACTATGTGCCAGATATTTCACATGTGAAATAATTTCAATATTTTCTGTATTCCTGTTCATTTACATTCCATTGTCATTAAGCCAATCTCTCCATATTCTACTCATCCTTTAGGATCCATCCTTTAGGATCGATCCAATCTGTAGGGATTGTGGGAAGAATGAGGGGGAGAGAAGTAAAGGAAGCAGAAGACGTGTGTCACAACCTCTTCTCTCTGGGCAGGTCCCAGGAGGGAAGATATATTAGGTTAAAGGAAATAATGAGGGGAGAGAAGCTTTTGCCTTGCATCCTTTAGCGGCTCTGAACACTGCACCATTACCCACACGCAGATAATAGTACCTAAGGAAAAGCCTGTAGGACTGGATAATAGAAGACACTCCTGAGACAGTGCCAGTTCCCACATGGCATGGAAAAACGAATATGTTCGCACTGGCTGCTAGGCAAGGATGTGCAAGTGAACTCAGGGTCTGGCTGGGGAACTTGCCAGTGTGTATCATTAAAGCTTTAGGTAAAGGGTCCTTTGTCTAAGATCTGGATAGCAAACCAGCAGGCCAATAAAGGAAAAGAAGTCTGCAGCAATCCCCAGGGCCTCGATGGGACCAAATTGTTAGGAAAGGACACTAGACCCCAAGGAAAGAGAGAACAGATTCAAAGTGTTCCACTTGCAGAGTCTCTCAGCAAACACTGCAAGAATAGTGAGAGGTAGGGTGGTACCAACTTTACCTTAAAGATACCAACACATTGTCAAAGAATGAAGCAGATATCCTCAAGGTTAAAAAAAAAAAAATTGCTGTCATGCCAGGGAACACACATCAGTGAAGAAATTCACTGCAAAGTTCACTGAGGAAGAAAACGCAGGGGTTTTAAATACTAGAAAGAGAGTTCATTTTTAACATACTTGGTAAGATGGATTGAGTCCATAGTTAGGTAAAACAAGCTTGATTTTTCAGTGATTAGGAAGATATTTTAATTAGGCCCAAGAGAGGTCTAGCATCCCAGAGTTTCTCAGTGTTCATGGTTTCTTATCAGTTTCAGGAGGTTGACCTAGCTAGGGTGGAAAATATAACAGTTTTATATCTCCTAAGTAGGTGCTGTTATAAATGGAAAACTTTCCTCAACATGCTATGCACCCATGGGCCCCCTTCAACCATGGGGGTGGTTCATGAATTAACATAGGACCCCCACCTCCCCATTCTTAGGTCCCATTTTACATAGAAGCAGGGAAAGGGGGAAATATGAAAACATGATTCCTCCAAAGGAAATTTAGTTACCTTAAGAAAATGTTCAAATTTGGGGGTGGGATCAAATTTATCATATTGTTCTAATATTTCTTTTTTTTCCCCTCCCCAGTGAGGTAAGAAGTAAGGTTTCCAGAGAAAGTTCAGACCAAATATAGACTATGAAGAGGCTATGTGTCCTTTGTATATCGGAGAGTAGTGTAGATAGGCGAGCTTGCAACATAAACGCCACAGTATTTAGTACTCACCACAAGTGTGCATTACTCTTTTCTTTACATAAAATATGAGCCTGATGTTCAGAGACGCTAAGGGGAGTGTTGAAGGTCACACACCTGGTAAGGGAAAAATTTGGGGTTGTAACAGACATTTGTCTGCCTTCAAAGTCCATGTGTTTCCAAAATACCAAAATGTCCCTTGAACAGAGTTAATTCAAGGTAAAAATCATCACCGCCTCTAATTAGCAAGAAGAGAGACCCTTAGGAAATTATTTTTGTGAGAAAAGAAAAACTCTCATTTTAAACAATAAATGGAGTCTATAATCCCAATAATCTTTTAATATTCTCACATCCAATTCTTTTTCTTCCTTTTAAGTTACTTTAATAGAGAATATGAAGAATATTTATGTTCAACGGTAGCTTGTTTGCTTGTCAATTGCAGTACTCACTTTTCTTTAATATTGTATATAAAAGGCATAGGTTTTAATCTAGTTTACCTTAAGTAAATACTAGGCAAATGTAGTACTACTCCTTTTCTCCCTTCAAATGAAATTAAAATACAATAATATAAACAGCTATAAGAACACAATATCCAGTAACAAGAAGTAACATCGTTGAACACATAATCTGTGTCAAATAGTGTATATTCTTTACACACATGATTTTATAGAATCCTCATGCTAAGAGATTAGTACTATCAGCCCCACTTAGAGATGGGAGAACTGAGAGGGAGTAAAGTACTTTGCACTAGAGCACAGAGCTCTGAGGTGGTATAGCTCGCATTCTTTTCTTTTATCTGTTTCACTTAAGTTTATTCACCTATTATTGCATGTGTGACAGTAAAGAGCCACTTTTCCTTTCTACAAAAGAACAATTACATAGAAAGCCATTTATACCTAAGGTCCTGATTCTATAGGCTAAGGATATAGAGTGTTCTTCTTGGTTCTGTTTCCAAACCATAATCTGAAATTGTCCACTTCTTTCCTTCTCAGATTCCACCACCACAGTGCAAACCACTGTCGCCTCTTACCTGGAGAGTATTACAATATCCTCTCCTAACTGGCCTCCCAGTCTCACTTCCTGCCCCACATGTCCATTCTCCCCACAGCAACCAGAGTGGCTTATAAAAATGTAAATCAGGTCATTCCCATCTTCTTTTTCCGTAACTTTCCACTGCACTGAGAACAAACAAGCTGGCCTGCAAGGCCTTCTATGATATGATGTGGCACATGACCAGATGGCTGTGTCCATCTTGGGCCGCTCTCCCTCACACCTCTTAGGCTCCAGGCTGGCCTCCTCTCATGGCTGAGCACTCGCTGTTCCATAAGGCTGGAGCTCTGATATCTCACATCTCCATGGCTGGCTTCTGCTCATCCTTTAGACTCCAGCTAAGTGTCACCTCCTCAGAACGTCCTCTCTGACTACCCTTTCTACAAATACCTCTGCCTTCCCTCATTCCAATTCTGCTATTTTCTTTTTTGAAGTGTAGTTGATGTACAGTATTATACAAATTACAGGTCTGCAATATAGTGATTCATAATTTTGAAAGGTTATACTCCATTTATAGTTATTATAAAGTATTGTGTTGTATAGTGTATCCTTGTAGCTCACTTTATACAAAATAGTTTGTACTTCTTAATCCCCTACCCCTATATTGCCCCTCCCCCATTCCCTCTCCCCACTGGTAATGACCAGCTTATTCTCTGTATCTATGAGTTTGCTTCTTTTTTGTGTTATTCAGTAATTTGTTGTGTCTTTTGGATTCCACATGTAAGTGATATCATACAATATTTGTCTGTCTAAATTATTTCACTTAGCATAACATCCTCGAAGTCCATGTTGTTTCGAATGGCAAAATTTCATTTTTTATGGCTCAGTAGTATTCCATTTTATATATATGTACCACATCTTTATCCATTCATCTGTTGATGGGCATTTAGGTTGCTTCCATATCTTGGCTATTGTAAATAATGCTACTGTGAACATTGGTGTGTGTGTATCTTTTTGAATTAGTGTTTTTGATTTTTTCAGGTATATACCCAGGAGTAGAATTGCAGGGTCATATGGTAGTTCTATTTTTAGTTTTATTGAGAAACCTCCATACCGTTTTTCACAGTGGCTTCACCAATTTACATTCCCACCAACAGTACAAGGGTTCCCTTTCCTACACATCCTCTCTAATATTTATTTGTGGTCTTTTTGATGACAGCCATTCTGACAGGTGTGAGGTGATATCCCATTGTGGTTTTGATTTTCATTTCCCTGATGATTAGCAGTGTTGAGCATCTTTTCATATGCCTGTTGGCCATATGCATGTCCTCTTTAGGAAAATGTCCTTTCAGGTCTTCTGCCTATATTTCAATCAGGTTGTTTGTTTCTTTGATATTGAGTTGTATGACCTGTTTATATATATATTGGATATTAACCCATTATAGATCATATAATGTGCAAATATTTTCTCCCATTCAATAGGTTTTTTCATTTTGTCAATGGTTTCCATTGCTGTGCAAAAGCTTTTAAGTTTAATTGGGTCCTATTTGTTTATTTTTGCTTTTATTTCCTTTAGGAGACAGATACAAAAAAATATTGCTACGATTTATGTCAAAAAGTGTTCTGCCTATGTTTTCTTCTACGAATTTTATGGTTTATGATCTTAGATTTAGGTCTTTAATCCATTTTGAATTTATTTTTGTGTAAGGTGTGAGAAAATGTTCTAATTTTATTCTTTGACATGCAGCTGTCTAATTTTCTCAGTACCACTTATTGAAGGGACTATCTTTTCTCCATTGTGTAGTCTTGCCTCCATCATTGTAGATTTATTGAAGATAAGTGTGTGCATTGTTCCATGTACACTTGAAAAGAATGTGTATTCTGTGGCTTTCAGGCAGAATGCTCTCTATATATGAATTAAGTCCCTCTGGTCTAATGTGTCATTTAAGGCCAGTGTTTCCATATTGATTTTCTGTCTGGATGATCTGTCCATTGATGTAAGGGGGTGTTAAAGTCCCTCATTATTATTGTGTTACTGCCAATTTCTCCTTTTATTTCTGTCAATATTTACATTATATACAGTAAGTCTCCTACATATAAACCTTCAAGTTGTGAACTTTCAAAGATATGAATGTGCGTTCCGTCAACATCAGGAGTGAGTGAAATGGCAGCTTGCCCTTCATCTCCTAGTGCTGAAGATCCTTCAGCTCTACCATGTCCCACCTCCTCTCCCTCCTCCAGTCAGTAACCGTTCTTGCCTGTTCACTTGATGACAGCCCTTGTATGCCAGCTCTTTTGCTGTACTACTGTACTACTGCACTTTTCAAGGTACTGTACTGTAAGATTAAAAATTGTTTTCTTCTTGTGTGTGGTTTTTTTAATGTATTATTTGTGTGAAGAGTATTATAGACCTATTACAGTACAGTGCTATATAGCCAATTGTCTTAGTTGGATACCTAGGCTAACTTTGTTGGACTTATGAACAAATTGGACTTATGAACACGCTCTTGGAATGGAACTCATTCGTATGTAGGGACTTACTGTATTTAGTTGCTCTTGTGTTGGGTGTATATATATTAACAATTGTTATATCTTCTTCTTGGATTGATCCCTTGATCATTATGTATTGTCCTTCTTTGACTCTTTTAAGTCTTTATTTTAATATTTATTTTATTTGATGTAAGTATTGCTACTCCAGCTTTCTTTTGATTTCCATTTGCGTGGAATACATTTTTCCATCCCCTCACTTTCAGTCTGTTTATGTCTTTAGATCTGAAGTGAGTCTCTTGTAGGCAGTGTATATATGGGTCTTGTTCTTGATTCCATTTAGCCACTCTTTTCCCTTTCTTTTGTTCTCTTCCCTTGTGATTTGATCCTTAGTGTTATGTTTTTCTTTTTTGTGAGTATATCTATTATAGATTTTGGTTTGTGGTTACCATGAGGTTTTTATATAGCAATCTTGCTATATATATGATTGTTTTAAGTTGCTGATCTCTTAATTTCAAATGCATTTTAAAAACCCTCCATTTGTACTATCCTCCTCCCATGATTGCTGTTTTTTCTATCATATCTTATGCCTAATTGTTTTGTGTATCCCTTAACTGCTTATTGTGGATATAGATGATTTTACTACTATTGTCTTTAAACTTTCTATTAGTTTTGTGTGTAGATGATTTCCTACCTTAACTGTATGTTTGCCTTTACCTATGAGCATATTCATTTCATAATTTTCTTGTTCTTTTTGTGACCTTTTCTTTTTCATCTCAAGAAGTTCCTTTGACATTTGTTGTAAAGCTGGTTTGGTAGTGATGAACTGTTTTAGCTCTTGCTTTTCTGTAAAGCTTTTCATCTGTCCATCAGAATGAATGAGAACCTTGCTGAGTAGGGTATTCTTGGTTGTAGGTTTTTCCCTTTCATCATTTTAAATATATAGTGCCAGTCCCTTCTGGCCTGCAGGATTTCTGCTGAAAAATCAGCTGATAGCCTTATCGGAGTTCCCTTGTATTTGTTGCTTTTCCATTGCTGCTTTGAATAGTTTATCTTTAATTTTCATTTTAATTACAATGTGTCTTGGTGTGTTCCTCTTTGAGTTAATCCTGTATGGGACTCTCTGTGCTTCCTGGACTTGGGGTGACTGTTTCCTTTCCCAGGCTAGGGATGTTTTTAGCTTTTATGTCTTCAAATATGTTCTCAGGCCCTTTCTCTCTCTCTTCTGGCTTCTGGGACCCCTGTAAAGTGAATATTAGTGTACTTGATGCTGTCCCAGAGGTCTCTTAAACTGTCTTCATTTCTTTTCATTTTTTTTTTTTTTACTCTGTTCAGCTTCAGTGATTTCCACTACTCTGCCTTTTACCTCATTGCTCATTTGTCTGTGTCATTTACCCTACTCTTTATTTCTTATAGTGTATTTTTCCTTCCATTTAGTGTATTCTTTATCTCTGCTTGGTTCTTTATATTTTCTGATTCTTTATTAAAAACTTCTAACTTCTTGCTCTGTGCATATATTCTTCTCCCAAGTTCTTTGATTATCTTAACAATCATTACCCTGAACTTTTTCTCAGATAGATTGTCTATCTACACTTCACTTAGCTGTTCTTTGGGGTTTTATCTTGTTCCTTCATCTGGAACATGTTTCTCTGCTGCCTCATTTTGTCTAAGTTGTTTTGTATTTTTCTGTATTTGGTAGGTTAGTTGCATTTCCCAACCTTGGAAAGCTGGTTTTCTCTAGGAGTCATCCTATGCATCCCTGAAGTGGACTCCCGTCTGGTCACCAGAGCTATATGCTCTAGGGGTTCTACTAATGAGGGATGTATGGGTCCTTCCGTTGTAGCAAATTGGCTATGTGGACAGCCTGGTAGGCTTGATTGGCTCCTAGTCTGGTTGGTTGCCAGACCCTGCCACGTGTGGAGGCTGTTGGCTGCTGTTTGGTAGGGCCTGGTTATGAGGCGGCTGGAGCGGAACCGCATGGAGCCTTGGGGCTAGTGCTGGCTCACTGGTGGGCAGAGTCAGGGTCCAGAAGACTCTGGAGCTCTTGCCTGCTCACTAGTGGATGAAGCCAGGTCTTGGGATTAATGCGACTACTGGCAGGCAGAGCTGGGTCCTGCAGTCTGGCTGCCAGGCCCAGGAATCCCAAAGCTGGTGTCAGATGATTGCTGGTGTGGAGGGGGCATTTCCTGATGCAGTTGGGTACAGGGTCCTGGGTGTCCCAAAGCTTGTGTCAGCCGTGCTTGGTCCCAGTTCATCCCAGGGCAGGGTCTGACCTGCTGTGGGCCGGCTGGTTCTGCAGGCTGGGATATCTTAGTTTTTGTGGATCTGGTGTCTGCCCGCTGGTGGGTGAATCTGCTCCAGAGGCTAGAGGAGGCTTCCTGGAGGATAGGACCAGTGCCTGTCTGCTGGTGTGTGACACCAGGTCCTGTCCTGTGGTGAGCAGGACTGTGTCTAGAGGCATGTCTAGAGGTGGCTCTGGGCTCAGGAAGTTTTTAGGTGGCCTGTCTGGTAATGGTTGGGGCTGTGTCCCTGTCTAGGTAATTGCTTGGCCTGAGGCCTACTACCACTGGTTCCTACAGGCTGTTGGGTAGGGCCAGGTCTTGGTGCTAAAAAGCTAGAGGGAGAATTCCACAGTGGCGCCTGCCTGCATCAGTGTCCATGCTGTAGAAGAATCTCCCATGAATGGCTGCCCCCAGTGTCTGTCTCCAGGATAAGCCATAGCTGCCCCCCACCTCTCTGGGGGACACTCCAAGACCAGCAGGCAGGTCTGGACCAGGCTCCTATCAAATTACTGCTTTTGTCCTGGGTCTTGGAAGCTGTGAGAGACTTTGTGTGCTCCCTTTAAGAGTGAAGTCTTTATTTCCCCCAGTCCTTTGGAACTCCTAAAATAAACCCCCACTGGCCTTCGAAGCCAAGTGCTTTGGAGGCTTGTCTTCCCGGTGTAGGACCCCTGGGCTGGGGAACTGGACATGGGGCTCAGAACTCTCACTCCTGTGGGAGAACCTCTACAACATAATTATTCCTTAGTTTGTGAGTCACCCATCCGGGAGTATGGGACTTGATTATATTGTGAGTCCGCCCCTCCTACCCATCCCATGTGGTTCCTTCTTTATGTCTTAAGTTGTATAAGATCTGTTCTGTTAGGTTTCAGACTTTTTCGTTGATGGTTGTTCTGCAAATAGTTGTGATTTTGGTGTGCTCATGAGAGGAGGTGAGCTGAGGGCATTTCTACTCTGCCATATTGACCCAGGCCCTAGAGCTTGCATTCTTAACCCCATTTGAATGAGTCTCTATTTATATTCTTTTAGTCACTAAACTCTCTCTTACCCTTTATTAGCCAATTTTTTTTTTTAAAGTCCCCTACTCCTGTGCCTAATGAATTATCATATATCTGAAAAACTGACACTTAATGGGTGAGGCGTTGTGGCCTAACATATGGCATTGCACTCAGTTCTAATTCTGGTCCTTGTAGAAACAGATTTCTCTTCAAAGTATAGAGTCAAGGGGGAAACTCTTAGTTGAATTTACCTGTGTGGTTACTACCCTTTAACAATTAATCTTATTGTTGATGATTCCTTTGCATTAAACTCCCTTTCTCTATTTGCAGAGTTTTATTTGTTATCTTGTCTTGAAATGATTGAGTTTTATTTGTTATCTTGTCTTGAAATGATTGAGTTTCCTCTTAATTTTTTCTAATATGCTAAGTAAATATTTTCCGCTTAAATACACCCTCATTTCAGTACTACAGCTGTATTGGGTTATCGATCCATTCACCAGGAGTTTAATAAATTCTGTCATATCTTGCAGGGTCTTCTGAAAAAGGGTCTGATGAAAATTTACTATATACCTATTTACTACCTAATGACCTAAGAGGAAGCTGAATGGGTCAACCCTGAGGCAGGAAGCTTTCAATTCAATGAAAGAAAGAGCACTTGGTGAAAGCGTTACTGACTTTAACTATTGGAATGAGCTACTAAAGAAGGTGTGGAATCTCCTTTCCTAGAGGAGATTAGTGGTCACCTCTGTCAGTGTTGGCACTCTTGCCTAGGGATTTGGGCTTAATTGAATGGGTTCCTCCTAGCTGACACAGCTGCTATCATATACAGAGAATGATAACTTGAAAAATATATTTCATATTAATTTTTCCTTAAATTTAGTACAAGTTTAACAGCAGATATGTGTTCAATTTCTTTTTCAAAGAATGGTAATTATGGTGTTATGTACAGTGAATGGGAAAACAGTTTGTCAAGTTCCATATTCTATAAATTATTATCATTTTTTGGCATAAATATATTCACCAAGAGGGATTCTAGAAACCAACCCAAATTGGTTTTTAACTGGTAAGGGAAATAGTTTAGAGAAATATAAAATGTTTTTCAATTGCAGCTATTTGAGAATTTTACCATTTCATTTTCTTTCCCTGGTGCAGTAAGAGAAGACCTCGACAAAATGTGCATTGACCGCTTTTCATTTATGCCAGGTTTAGCTCTATGTCTGAAGGGTGTATGTGATAAATTGGTCATACATTATCTCACTTACAGTCTGAGTTTTATGAGCTCCTGTAAAAACAATTACCATATATACATTTTACAATAAATGGGCAAAGTGGCTGCAAACAATATGGAAAAGTCAATAATTAATTTCAGATTTCCAAATGTAGCAGAGACGCTGGAGCTTTCTCTTCTTTTCAAAAGAGATGGTTTCTTTGTTAGGAATATGCAAGCATGTTAATTCATTACTCTGTGGTTTCTCTTTTTCCAAAGCTTGTCGAATGCCTAATTTATGTGCAAGGCTGAAAGCTGTTTAAACGGATAATATGCCTCCTTCATGAGAAATACCACCGCTTTATGCTCCATTAAATGCAGACGTTGACTCTAAGCTACATACCAATTATTTCTTTCCAGAAACAGCAGCATAGTTTTTTTTCAACACAGGACAACAGATTATTGCAGGCTGCTATTAATCTCTACATAGTCTACAGAATACACAGGACACTAGGGAGAAAACAATTGAGTAGCTATTTTAACATTTGCAAAAGTACTATATGGAGAGAAAATAGAAGGAAGATGCTTCTCTGTTTGCTGCCCATAAAATATTTCAATTCTCCTCAGAAAGATAAAAAAAGGCACTTAAATTAATCAATAATGACCTGCTGATGTTGAAGCAGTGCCTGTGGATGAGCACAGATGGATCTTTATCTGGCAGATATTTATTTTCCCCAACATCATGTATGGCTGACCACTCTACAGTCCTTCTACATGCTCTATTAGTTGGGTGGTGCAGTTAGTGAAATGCCTATTAACATCCTTAAATGGGTTCTTTTATGATAACAGCATTGTTTGGTGTATGATAATGGACCAATTTTCATAGTTAAAGCCAGAAAAATACACTAGTACTTCAGCATAACCCGTCATAGCCTAGAATTTAATATAATGGCTGTGGATCATTTTGGAGAGTATGAATCACTATAACTTACAGGACTGTTTACAAAACTAGTGACACTGATACTGGTCCATGTATCTGATACTGGTCCATGTATCAAAGTTCAAGTATTTTAATAGTGAAAAGCCAGTAACCAAGTTATTTGTGTAAAAATTTTAACTTTTCTCATTCACCTAGTCAAAAATATTTGGGTGCCTCCTGTTTAACTTTCATTCAACAAGTATTTTTTGGACACTTACCAGTAGTATCAACAAAAATAAAGTGGAGACAGAAATGCCTCTGCCTTTGCAGAGCTTGGGCTCAAGTATAGTGCTGATACTTTAATCTAAATGGATTTTCTTTTTTGTGCTCTAGTGGCATATTTTTGGTTTCCTTCCTCCTTCCTTCCCTCCCCCCTTCCCTCCTTCTCTCCCTCCCTTCCTTCCATCTATCTTCCCATCTATTTTTTTTTTTTTTAATTAGCGGTCCCCTTGTTTCTGAATGGGGATTTCACTCTGCTCTGTCCAAATGGAGAAACATTTGGGCAGCATGGTTCACAGATCAGTGAGCCCCAGGTTAGCTTAAGCTAATTAGTTTATTTCATTCCCCCAGAAATTTCATGGATAAGTAAACCATTCAGAGTTCATGAGATACTGGCAAACTAGTGGAAGGCTTTGGGGAAAAGACATTTCCTACTTCTTAGGAACTACCAGAAGAAACTTTGTCCTCCAGGACTTAGTGATATAAAAATATGAACACTGAGCTCCAACTAACAGAGGTAGTTTTGGAACTGGCCCTTAACTGCTTCATGAGAGCTGATTGTATAACCCATCCTGGATTCAGTTATATACATTGATAGTGTCAAATGGCCAGGGCTGTGTTGGGAGTATTTACACCACAGAAATCACAGATACTACAAATGAAGGCTCTTTTTCTTTTCCTTTAACTTTTTCCTTTCTCCCTCCCGTCCCCTTCCCTCCCCTCCCCTCCCCTCTCCTCTCTTCCCTCCCTCCCTTTCTTTTTCTCTCTTTTTTCTTTTTAGAGGTAGCTACAGAGAGTCCATAGTGTGGAGACAAGGAGACAGCATGAGGCCAGTGGAGACCTTGAGAGAAAATGGGTCTTGTTAATATAATTTGAACTATTAGAACAAGCTTTACTGGAAACCTGCCGTACTTTTGGAGTTTTTAGTGATGTAAGCATATAACGTGCTCACAAAATAACAAAAGTTTCATGGTCAGTGTACATTATTTTTTGAAGGTAGAACATTCTAAATTAACATTGTTCAAAGTGTGTTCTTATATGCTAATTGAGATTCCATAAAAAATGGAATATGCATACTGGGACTCATCAGAGAGGGGTTGAAAAATTCGAATATGTAACTGCTTCTCAAGATACATCTAGTAAAGTCAGGAGGTTGATAATTTGGAAGAGACAGTTTAATTGTTGAAGACTTTTTGCCTGCAGAGGTAAAGGTTAAGTAATTAAACAATATGTTATTGACCTAATAAGCACTTATTTCAATGATCAGATCTACTCCACTACAAGTTGTAAATTATATTTGCTAGGTATTACTCCAGTAAAAATTTCAAAGCCACATCTGTAATTCTATACTAGGTACTATCCATCTAGGCAGTGAGTTGAAGAGCTGAGACTAAAGGAAAAGAAAAATCTAAAATAGCAGTGTGGTCAAATTGAAATTTCTGTTTTAATATGACCAGGAAGCAGTGGAGTCACTTGATTCTCCTCAGGCTAAAATAAAATATTTAGTGAGTCTCAACAGTCAACAAATAACTTCACATTATTACTAATTGATTAAAAATAAGAAACTATACCTAAAATATGATACAACAAATTATTAATAGGGAAACACTTGTATACTTTCTAAAGCTAATTTTTTATGATTTTTTTGGTGAATTTATTGACAATATTAGCAGTGGAGTTAGATCTTAAGTATTTAATGAAGTCCTGATATGTGTGAGACACTTTCATTTTCATGACAACCTGATGGACAAATGTCTGATGTTCTCCATTTATTAAGTGAAGAAATTGAACCTCCAAAAGGAAAAATATCTTGTCAAAGCTTATGTGTCCTGTGAGAGCAAGAATTTGGGTCTAATTCCAGTGCCCATACATAGGTGAATTAGATTACATCAACTAAATATCTTGATGCGTATTTAATCTTATCCCAGTCAAAAGGATAAATGGATGCAGGAAGGATGAAAAGTAGAGGGGAAAGTATTTTTAGTTTCATTTAGATGATGGAGACTATGAAACAGAGGGCAAACCACTGAGATGGTTGAACTAATTCTCACACATATCCGAGTTGAATTATAAAACAACATTTTATGACAATGCTTAGAGGAATCTAGAAGTTCTTTAGTGTAGATTGGTACTTGGAAAATAAGGATAGGGTAGAGGAAAAGCTCAAACACGTGGTGATACTTACCTCACCTTTAATTTGTGGATTAAATAAGGAGTTTTTTGTTAGAATGAAATAATCAAGTACTTCAATGGCACAGTATCAAACAGATGACTCAGAGGAATTTGGAAAACCAGAATTATTTCATCAAAATAGCCTTTCAAGTACTATTATATGACCTTGGACAAGTCGTTTTATCCTTAGTGGCCTAATAAGATTTTGCATCTGTGACATGAGAATAATAAAACATACCTCATAAGGTCATTGTGAGGATTAAATGGGATGATAATGAACTAAAAACAGTACCTGGTGCTTATTAAATGTAAATGATGATTTAGTGTTATTGCTATTACAAATAATACAAAGTGTTTTTCCTGGCTTTCTCATTTAGTAGCTGTAAGAACCTACACAAATAATTGGATCTCAGTCTTAGTTTTTTTCATTTGTACAAATTCTAATATACTATCATGTTGATCTTTCAGTATTGTGCTTTGAGTATTAAACTGAACAATGCATATAAAAGCACTTCATAAAGTATAAATTGGGGAGTGATATCTTCATGATGCCCTCACTACAAAATCCTATGGATCTTCTAAGTCCACATCGTTGTGGCTTCTGTAGCATTTGGCAGAGAAGGATGCAGTCTTTTACTTAAAAGCATAATTTACTTTTTTCTCAATTTTCTACTCATCTCCTCCATTCCTGTCTGAACAGCTCTTTTCATTTTCCTCTGCAGAATGCAGTTTTGTTCTTGACCTCTGAATTGGGTGTTCCACGGGGTTCCCCTCAACTCCCTAATATTCTATACTTAATCTGTACTACTTCTATGACTTTTGACATCCCTATCTATACCCACATATCTGCGTCCTGAAATGAAATTTTCCACATGGGGCTTGTCAAAGACTAAATTTTTAGTGATTTTCAAAATATATCGAATAAGCTTTATAAAGCTATATTCAACCCTGTTATTCCATTAGATATTGATATAGAAGTAGCTAAGCTGTAGTATCAGGCACCACTAAAATGACATATTTATCACAATTCATGGCTGTAGGCTTTTGGGAGAAATAAGTAGCCTCAGAGGACAAACTAAGCAAACCCAGCCTAATTCAGTTATGGCAGAGATCATTTTGGCATCTAATTTATAGCATCTTCCTCTTCCTCATCTACTTTTTTGTTTATAAAATGTTTATTTAGCACTTATTGTGTGTAGAATACTGAGTTTTCTGAAGGAACAGAGAGATGGTCCTAGGGTGTGAGGAGGATTATTTTTAGTTTCAAGTTGTTGCATATTTTATGTCCTATTCTTACTCCTTGCACTAGCTTTAACTTTTGGGTTATCATAAATACGTGTTACACTGAGGAATAAGGATCCTTTTGTAAATAGTCAGTCAGACAAATAATCTGCTTCTGATTTGAAGTCAGTCTGAAAGAAGAAAAACATTAAATCCAGGTGAAAATTAATATGCAAGTCTGAATTGAGAAAGTAATTTTCTTCTAATTTGGAGGATAACTCTTCTTAGGAAGATTGTTACTTACCATTTGGAAACTGCTGATTTTATGCAAGGTCATAATAAAAAAATACATCAAAGTTAAATTGGCATATGAGTAGCCGACCTGTCTAGTATACTAGATACACATATTACTTCATATATGTAAAGCATGGAAACCAGTTTTCAAACAGTTTCCTCATTTCAAGCTGCAAAACTCCTCAGACAGAAAGGACAGTAAAATTTCCTCACAGAAGCCAACTGATTTATTTAAATTTTGAATTCCAAACGAGTGAGGATGTCTAGGATTGCTTGAGCAAATACAAAATATTATTCTCTCTTTTGGTGAGACTACTGTATATAAGATATTTGTAATTTATGTTAGCGACTGGTAGTATATCACAAAGAGAGATAAATATAAGATTATTTTAAAAAAAGGAAGCACTGACCCAAAACTCTTTGGGAATGGTTCGCTAGAAAATAAAAGTTTGTTGTTGCAGGTGTAACTCGAAAATTATCAGTATGGGAAAAGCTGAAGGGTTGAGATGAAACCAAGGTCACAGCTAATCGTTAGTTGAGTCCGGATTACTAAATCTATGTATAATTTCTTGGTTTCTGGAAAATTCAGTTATAACATAAGGTCTTATATCTCATTTAATCTTTACAATTCCATGAAGAAAGTATTTATAATTTCCATTTTTACAGAGAAAATATTAGGTTTATGAATGTTAAGATGATTTTTCTTGGCTGTATAGTTGGCCCATGGCAGAGACAAGATTCAAATCCAGATCTGTCTGATCCCTGGGCCCATTTTCTTTCCACTGTCCTATACTGTCATTATATTACCACTCTTGGCAAGGTGAAGCAACATTATTATAATATTCTATATAATGTGATGTGATTTAACACTGACCAGTTATTTTTCAAGTTAGAGAAATTAATTTTGTGCTAGTTCATTTAAAGTAAATCACTCTGTCTTCCCTATGGTCTAGGCCATGTGTTTGTGGGACAGATGGTATGATCTGAGGTAATGGAAGAATGACACTGACTGATTCATATAAGGATTATTAAGATGTAATGACCTAAAAGAGTCAGCCCATCCTTAGCAAAGTTTATAAGCATGAAAAAAACATTTTGCATATTTATGTTTTTTTGTAAATATATTTATGGAAATATGTAATGATTTTAATATTTCTGATTAATTCAGTGCTGAAATATTGAGTACTAGGATCATTTTAAGGACAGGTTTTTATAAACAGAATGTGTCATACTAAAAGTCTTTATAGCTTAAAAAGCATAACTTAATTTACCATAGTTAATTTACTCACTGAACTAATATATTCATTTACTCTTTATAATATAGCAGGTATTAAGCTAGGTGCTGGGGATATATCAGTGAGTGAAATAGATGAAGCCCCCATCACAGTCTAATTATACAAGGAAATGAATGATTAAAACTGATGGAAAGGCCTAAAAGGACAAGACCCTTGTTTTAGGAGCACACAGGAACCTGCCTTATAATGGGTGCTAAAGGGATTTTGCTTGTGATAGAAATAAATTTGAGCTGAGGTTTGAAAGATGAATAAGAGTTTACTAAAGTAAACATTTTTTTTGAGGGAATGTTCCAGATGAACAAGGATTATGTGCAAAGGCCCTAAGGCAAGAAGAATATAACTATTTCAGGGAACTGAAAAGAAGTTTGATTGAATCACGGCAAAGAGTAATGTGATGAACTTGCAGAAAGATAAGGTCCAGACTTCACAAAGCCCTACAAGACAGGTTAAAGATTTTGGTTTTGGCCTCAGAGTATGGAATATCCATTAAAATGGTTTAAGCAGCAGCTGATCTGATCTGTATGAAAAGATCATTCAAACTGCCATTTAGGAAACATTTAAGGGTGTCAGAGTGTATGGAGGGAAAGTAGTAAGCTATTGAACAATAGTCAAGGTAAAAGAAAATGTTAGATTGGACCCAGGGTGTTGAAGTGGAGGTCATGAAAGTGGATGCTTGGATTTTGGATTTTGTAACTATTACATGGGCCTTGGTATTTTAACTAGCAAAATTAGTTTGTTTTCTGTGTCTTGAGTGAGCAAATAAGATATGGAGTACACTGGAGATTTTTCCAAAGGAGCAAGGGAAAAACTGTCTCTATAGAACATAGTTGAACTGCCAGTCAACTGAGGTGGAGGAAGAATGCAGTTGTTTCTCATTGTATTCTGTGATAGGTTACCAGTAGAGGACCATTTACAGAGATGTATAATAGTGAAAGAAGACCAGGTTTAGACAGGAAGATTTGGAAGCTGTATAGTATGGTGGTTAAGAAATTAATCTCTGTACCTGGGAGGCCTGGATTCAACTCTTAGGTCTGAGACTTGTTACCTGTATGTACTTGGGCAGTTTATTTATATTCTTTATGCCCCATTTTCCTCATTTATGAAATGAGGATTATGACGGTAATATTACCTAACTTACTGAGAGCATTATGTGGAACGGGGCAAGAGCTTAATAAGCTACTATTATTATTTTGAGTCATTTTGGGTGTGTTGAATTTTAGGTCCTTTTAAATATCTAGAGTTGTTGAGCAAGCTTTTACATATATATGTTTGGAGTTCAGAGGAAAGGTCTGGACTACAGGTAAATTTAGGAGTCAGTAGTGGTGATTGAAATCATGGAAGTGGGTGAGATTGCTCTCTGAGAAAATATAGTGAAAACAGAAAAGGAAGTGAGACTTACCTTTGAGTAACACTATCATTTAATGGCTGGTTGGAAGATGGGCATTTTAAAGAGACAAAGGAAAATTATCCAGACAGGAAGAAAACCAAACAGTCTTGTATCCTGTAAATCAAGGGGGAAAAAAGCATGTGAAAAATAAGGGGATAGTTATTATTGTCCAATGTAAGGTTATATGAGACAGAAATTTAAAGGTGTTTGTTGATTTTAATTACATGCAGATAATCATGTAAGGTCAAGGATGATCTTAGCAAATATTCTTTTTATGGAATTCAAGGGTCAGAAGCTAGAGTGTAATGAATTGTAAAATAATTTGGAAGCAAATAAAAATGAAAAGAGATAACTCTTTCAAAAGTTTAATTGAAAGGAGACGAGAGAAATAGAATTGTTATTTAGAGGTTTGTGGAAAGAAAAAAACCTAAGGATTTTTAAAGATAATGTGAAAAACCTCAAATCAATTCTACTAGGAAATGGGCTACTATTGTAATTCCAGTTAGGAATTCACAATTATGAAAAAGTAAAGTCATTAGAGTGTCCATGCTGAAAAGACAGAACTCAAATATTGGTCTTATATTATGAACTTGGGCAGCTGCTGATCCCTTCAGATAACTTGCAGTGGGACCAGACACATACATGTCTGTGATGTTTAAACATCCACCTAGGTCAATATGCTGTTCACCAGAAATATATTATACTACCCTGATTGCCTGCTCAGGAATATATGAATGATTCCTTGTTTTCTCCTTGGGTTCCTATTTTCTTCTACCAGTTTCTCTTTTAGTAGGTCCTGATTTTGGAACCAGTCTTAATACTGACTCTGGCCTTTATCCTGGTAGTTCCTATCCTTTAGCTGATAATTTGTTCGTTTCATACCTTCACATTCCCTGACAGGCAGGCAGTCGATTGTCATATATTTATAGAGTGCCTACTGTGTTCCATTGTCCCTGCACTAGGATAAAGCAGAGATCAAAAAATGCAATCCAAGCCCTCAAGAAACTTATTTTCTAGAGAGAGAGAAAGGTAAATATATGCATACAAGTCGATGTGCATAAATGAGTGAAGTAACTAATCCGAGATCACACAGTAAGTGAAATTTTTGGGCTCTCGTGTGTGATTCCACTTTATTCTGTGTAGGAACTTTAGAACTTCCCAACAATTTTTCAGCAGCAATTCTGCCTAAATTTTGTGAAATTCTAAGAATTACATAGAAAAATTATGTAGAAAATCATCCGGTTTTTACATTTGAGTGATTCTTGTATAATTTTTGTGGTGTGATTGAAACATCTTTCATGATTGTTGGAAGATATTTATGGTTGCTTTGCATCAGTTGCTGTATTTCTAGGGCTATGTAACTCAGAGACCACCTAGGTAGTCTGACCTACTAGTTCTGGATTAATTTGCTTTAAGATGGTCACAGAGGAATGGTAAATTCTGGAAGTTGCTCTTTTGCTAGATATTTTCCTGCTGCTACTCATTTCATGAGTCTGGGTAAACTGTTTTAAATCATGTAGTGGCTTGCAGCCAGTGTACGCTATTGTCCATTGCATCCCAGTAGGTCTGATAATGTTTTGTTTGTTTATTTAAAGTAATTTTACTGGGTCATCTTTTGTTATGTGTTACTATCACCATATTTTCCATTTTTTCTAAAAGTTATGTGGGAAATTTAAAAATCAAATTATTTTAAACTCTAATGTAATCTAGAGAGAATTTAGGGGAAAAAACCTAGAATTAAAATTAGAAGTCATTGTTAAATGTTGCTAAATACTATGCACAGTACCATGGTCATTTATGTACAGAGTATCTCAAGTATATTGATTGAATATTTAGAATGCTTTGCTGTATCTTTTGTGTTTCATGTTTCTATTCTTATTTTTTTATTGTGGTATATAGTTGATTTACAATATTATTATTAGTTTCAGGTATCAAATATAATGATTCAGTATTTTTATATTTTCCATTTAAAGTTATTATAAAATATTGGCTATACTCCCTGTGCTGTACAATATATCCTTGTAGCTTATTTATTTTATGCGTATTAGTTTGTACCTCTTAATCCCTTACCCTTGTCTTATTCTTCTCTTTTCCCTCTTCCCACGGGTAACCACTAGTTTGTTCTCTTTATCTGTGAATCTGTTTCTGTTTTGTTATATTCACTCTTTTGTTTTATTTTTTAGATTTCACATATAAGTGATACAATACAGCATTTGTTTTTTGTCTGACTTGTATCACTGAGCATAATACCCTCTAGGTCAATTCACATTGTTGCAAAATGCAGGATTTTATTCTTTTTTTTGGTGGCTAATATTCATACACACACACACACACACACACACACACACACACACACACACACAAAACCACATCTTCTTGTCCATTCATCTGCTGATGGTCACTTAGGTTGCTTCCTTAGCTTGGCTATTGTAAATAATGCTGCTATGAACATTGGGATGCATATATCTTTCTTGAATTCGTGTTTTTGTTTTCTTCAGAAATATACCCAGGAGTAGAATTGCTGGGTCACATGGTAGTTTGCTTTTTAGTTTTTTGAGGAACCTTCATATTGTTTTCCATAGTGGATGCACCAGTTTACATTCCTACCAATGGTGTACAAGATTTCCCTTTTCTCCACATCCTCACCAATATTTGTTATTTGTAGTCTTTTTGATGATAGCCATTTTGACAAGTTGTGAGGTGATATTTCGTTGTGGTTTTGATTTGCATTTCCCTGGTGATTAGTGATGTTGAGCATCTTTTCATGTGCCTGTTGGCCATTTGTGTATTTTCTTTGGAAAAATGTCTATTTAGGTCTTGTGCCCATGTTTTAAATTGGGTTGTTTGCTTTTTTGATATTGATTTCTATGAGCTGTTTATATATTTTTGGATATTAACACCTTATTTGTTGTATTATTTGCAAATATTTTCTTCCATTCAGTAGGTTGCCTTTTCATTTTGTCAGTGGTTTTCCCTTGCTGTGCAAAAGCTTTTAAGTTTAATTAGGTCCCATTTGTTTATTTTTGCTTTTGTTTCCTTTGCCTTGGGAGACAGATCCCAAAAATATTGCTACAATTTATGGCAAAAAGTGTTCTGCCTGTGTTTTGTTCCAGGAGTTATACAGTATCTGGTCTTACATTTAGGTCTTTAATCCATTTTGAGTTTATTTTTGTATATGGTATTAGAGAATGTTCTAATTTCATTCTCTTACATGTAGCTGTCCAGTTTTCCCAGCACAGTTTATTGAGGAGACTGTCTTCCCCATTGTATATTCTTGTCTCCTTTGTCATAGATTAATTGACCATAAGTGCAAGGGCTTATTTCTGGGCTCTCTATTCTGTTCCATTGAACTATGTGGCTATTTTTGTGCCAGTATTTTACTGTTTTGATGACTGTCATTTTGTACTACAGCCTGAGGTCTGGGAGGTCTATACCTCCAGCTTTCTTCTTTGTTCTCAGGATTCCTTAGGCAGTTTTGTGTGTGTGTGTGTGGTTCCATGTAGAATTTAGGATTATTTATTCTAGTTCTGTGAAAAATGTTGTGGATATTTTGATAGGGATTGCATTAAATCTGTAGATTGCTTTGGGAAGTATGACCATTTTAACAATGTTGATTCTTCCAACCCATGAACATGGGATATCTTTCTGTTTCTTTGTGTCATCTTCAGTTTCCTTCACCAGTGTTTCATAGTTTTCAGAATATAAGTCTTTCAACTTCTTGGATAAGTCTACTCCTAGGTGTTTTATTCTTTTTGATGCTATTGTAAACGGGATTGTTTTCTTGCTTTCTCTTTCTGATAGTTCATTTTTAGTGTGTAGAAAAGCAACAGATTTCTGTATATTAATCTTTTATCCTGAAACTTTACTAAATTCATTTTTTTAGTTCTAATAGCTGTTTGGTGGAGACTTTAGGGTTTTCCATATATAGTATGATGCCATCTGTAAACAGTTACAAGTTATACTTTTTTTCTTCCCATTTGGGTGCCTTTTATTTCTTTTTCTTGTCTGATTGCTGTGGCAAGGGCTTCCACTACTATGTTAAATAAAGGTTGTGAGAGTGGACATCCTTATCTTGGAAAAGCTTTCAGCATTTCAACATTGAGTATGACCTTAGCTGTGGGTTTGTCATATATGGCTTTTATTATGTTGAGATATGTAGACCTGTTCCCTGTATATCAACTTTGATGAGAGTTTTTATCATGAATGGATGTAGAATTTTGTCAAATGCCTTTTCTGCATCTATTGAGTTGATCATGTGATATTTATCCTTTTGTTAATGTGGTGTATCACAGTGATCAATTTGTAGATGATGAATTATCCTTGCATCCTGGAATAAATCCCACTTGGTCATATTGTATTATCCTTTTTATATATTGTTAAATTTGTTTTGCTAATATTTTGTTGAGGATTTTTCTATCTATATTCATCAGAGATATTGGCCTGTAGGCTTTATTTTGTAATGTCCTTTTCTGGTTTTGGTATCAGGGTAAAATAGTGGCCTTATAGAATGATTTTGGTAGTGTACACTCCTCTTCAAGTTTTTGGAATAGTTTGAGAAAAATAGCTCTTTTTTATATGTTTGGTAGAATTCCCCTGTGCAGCCATTCACTCCTGGACTTATGTTTGCTGGGAGTTTGTTGATTACTGATTCAATTTCACTACTAGTGATCAGTCTGTTCAGATTGTCTATTTTTTCCTCTTTCAATATTGGAAGATTATATGTTTCTAGGAATTTATCCATTTCTTCTCAGTTGTCCAATATTTTGTCATGTAACTGTTTGTAGTATTCTCTTGTGATTTTTTTTTTTTTTTGTATTTCTGTGATGTCAGTTGTAATTTCTCCACTTTCACTTCTTATTTTATTTGGGTCCTCTCTTTTTCTTAATAAGCCTGACTAAAGGCTTATCAACTTTGTTTATCTTTTCAAAAAAGTGGCGGGGATGGTGGTGGTGGTGTGATGAATTGGGAGATTGGGATTGACGTATATATACTAATATGTATAAAATGGATAACTAATAACCTGCTGTATAAAAAAATAAAATTCAAAAAAGTCTAATATTCATATAGCCTGGGAACATTTAATAATATTAAAAAATAAGAAACACTGCATTTAAAATATGTGGCCAACTTTTAAAAATCTTTTTTCTTTAACAAAAAATAGTACTAGAACAAATGAATTGTTTAAGGGAACCCTCATTTTCTTTAAAAATCTCATTTTAAAATCCTTATATCCCTACAATCCTGCTTATACATGAATTTTGTGTCTCTCTGTGTTTGTATACTAACTGGAAACAGGCATGAAAAGAATAAAGAGATTTAAGGAGGAAAAAAACCCCCACATCTTTGTTTTGCTCATCTTTTCTATTGTGTTTTGGGGCTGTATTTTATCATTTTCCTCTTTGATATTTACTATTTCCTTTCTTTTGCTGACCTTAGGTTTTGTTTGTTCTTCTTTTTCTAATTCTTTTAGATGGTAGGTTAGGTTGTTGATTTGAATTTTTCTTGTTTCTTGAGGTATGCCTGTATCACTATAAACTTCTGTCCTAGAACTGCTTTTGCTAAGTCCCATAGATTTTGGAAAGTTGTATTTTTATTTTCATTTCTATCAAAGTGTTTTCTGATTTCCTCTTTGTTTTCTTCATTGTCCCTTTGTTTTTTTTAGTTGCAAGTCATTTGGTCTCCATGTGTTTGTGATTTTCCCATTTTTCTTCCTGTTACTGATTTCTTATTTTATACTGTTTTGGTCAGAAAAAATGCTTTATATAATTTACATTCTCTTAAATTTTTTCAGACTTGTTTTGTGGCCTAGCATGTTATGTATTTTGGAGAATGTTCCACGTGTACTTGGAAAGAATATGTATTTTCCTGTTTTTGGATGGAATGTCCTGTAGATAACTCTTAAGTCCAGCTGGTCTCATGTATCATTTAAGGCCACTGTTGCTTTATTGATTTTCTGTCTGGATGATCTGTCCATTGATGTAAGTGGGGTGTTAAGGACTGCTACTATTATTGTCATTTTCTCCCTTTATATTCATTAATATTTGCTTTATATATTTAGATGCTCCTATATTAGGTTCATGTATGTTAACAAACATTATATCCTCTTCTTGTATTGATCCCTTCATCATTATATAATGCCCTTCTTTGTCTTAATTATTTTAAAATCTACTTTGTCTGATACATCTCTACCCCCATTTTCTCATCATTTACGTTTGTGTGAAATATATTTTCCCATTCTTTCCCTTTCAGTCTATCGGTGTCTTTAAGTCTGAAGTGAGTCCCTAGTAGGCAGCATATAGATGGGTCTTCTTTTTTATCTAATCATCCACCCTGTGTCTTTTGTTTGGAGCATTTCTTCCATTGACATTTAAAGTGATTATTAATAGGTATGTACTTATTGCCATTTTGTTACTAGTTTTCTCATTGTTTTTTGTATTTCTTCCCTGTTCTTTACTCTTTTAGTTTCTTCCCTGTGGTTTGATGATTTTATTTAGTGGTATACTTGTGTTTCTTTCTCTCCATTTCTTGTGTATCCATTGTAGATTTTTGATTTGTGGTTACCATGGGCTTCATATATGTTGTCCTATATCTATATGTACTTGTTTTAAACTGATAGTCATTTAAGTTTGAACACATTCTAAAAAATCTACATTTTCCCCCATCTCTATTGAGTTTATATGAAAAGCACAAACCCACCATTAAATAACAAAATCTGCACATTGCCCAGGAAAGTTATATTTTCAATATAAGATTATTCATAATGAAAAAATTCCATTCTAAGTTCTTTCTTCTCATTTTTTCTTGAGGAAGTATTTCTTCAAGGAGACATTGATATCTTTAGTGAAAACAAATTACAACAAAAGCATAGCTTGGGGTCAGTGAAGATAATCATTTTTTGGGTAGATTTCTTTTTATTGAGGGATCTTCTATGGAGGTGATTACATTGGAAGTGAGGAATAGGAAATACTGAACTTGTTCCACATTGTTTGGAAATTTGGGAACTTCACTTTTTCTCAGGTTTTAATTCTCTCTTTGTAAGAGAGTGAAGTTATCCTTGAAGTGAATGTTAACAATCTTACTTGAGGCTAATGAAAATGACAGGCTACTTTAAAACAAGATCTTACCACTTTGGGCATAAGATCAGGTTAGCAGAATCAGTGATTCTTTTGTGGTCTGTGTTCTCCAGAGTTCACTGAAAATGAGTAATTCTATGAGTCTGTGTGCTTGCTCCTATTCTGTGTTGTTAAAAATTTCCTTGAATGAATCACTTGATAGCTCTTTTCTCACATCAATGTATGCTCAGAATGTTTTCTCTTTAATTGAATAAAATAATAAACTTAGGCTTGGGTGGATATGAGTCTCCCAAAGCTCTCTTTAAGGATAAAAGGACAAATAAAATAAAAGTGGACTAAAAAGTTGGCTTAGGGGGATGAGGAACCAAGATGGTGGAGTAGAAGGACGTGCTCTCACTCCCTCTTGCAAGAACACCAGAATCACAACTAGCTGCTGGACAGTCATCGACAGGAAGACACTGGAACTCACCAAAAAAGATACCCCACATCCCAAGGCAAAAGAGAAGCCACAGTGAGACGGTAGGAGGGGTGCAATCACAGTAAAATCAAATCCCATAACTGCTGGGTGGGTGACTCACAGACTGGAGAGCACTTGTACCACAGAAGTCCACCCACTGGAGTGAAGGTTCTGAGCCCCACATCAGGTTCCCAACCTGGGGGTCCGGCAATGGGAGGAGGAATTCCTAGAGAATCAGACTTCGAAGGCTAGTGCGATTTGACTGAAGGACTTTGACAGGACTGGGGGAAACAGAGACTCCACTCTTGGAGGACACACACAAAGTAGTGTGCGCATCGGGACCCAGGGGAAGGAGCAGTGACTCCAGGGGAGACTGAACCAGACTGACCTGCTAGTGTTAGAGGGTCTCCTGCAGAACAACAGTCAGCTCTACCCACCACCAGTCCCTCCCATCAGGAAACTAGCACAAGCCTCTTAGAGAGCCTCATCCACCAGAGGGCAGACAGCAGAAGCAAGAAGAACTACAGTCCTACAGCCTGTAGAACAAAAACCACATTCATAGAGAGATAGACAAGATGAAAAGGCAGAGGGCTATGTACCAGATGAAGGAACAAGATAAAACCCCACAAAAACAACTAAATGAAGTGGAGATAGGCAACTTTCCAGAAAAAGAATTCAGAATAATGACAGTGAAGATGATCCAGGACCTAGGAAAAAGAATGGAGGCAAAGATGGAGAAGATGCAAGAAATGTTTAACAAAGACCTAGAAGAATTGAAGAACAAACAGACAGAGATGAACAATACAATAACTGAAATGAAAACTACACTAGAAGGAATCAATAGCAGAATAACTGAGGCAGAAGAACGGATAAGTGACCTGGAAGACAGAAGGGCGGAATTCACTGCTGCAGAACAGAAAAAAGAAAAAAGAATGAAAAAAAATGAAGACACCCTAAGAGACCTCTGGGACAACATTAAATGCAACATTTACATTATAGGGGTCCCAGAAGGAGAAGAGAGAGAGTAAGGACCCGAGAAAATGTTTGCAGGGATTAGAGTGGAAAACTTCCCTAACATGGGAAAGGAAGTAGCCACCCAAGTGCAGGAAGCACAGGGAGTCCCATACAGGATAAACCCAAGGAGAAACACTCTGAGACACATAGTTATCAAACTGGCAAAAATTAAAGACAAAGAAAAATTATTGAAAGCAGCAAGGGAAAAATGACAACATACAAGGGAACTCCCATGAGCTTAACAGCTGATTTCTCAGCAGAAACTCTACAAGCCAGAAGGGAGTGGCATGATACACTTAAAGTGATAAAAGGGAAGAACTTACAACCAAGATTACTCTACCCAGCAAGCATCTCATTCAGATTTGATGGAGAAATCAAAACCTTTACAGACAAGCAAAAGCTAAGAGAATTCGGGCTTCCCTGTGGCACAGTGGTTGAGAGTCCACCTGCCGATGCAGGGGACGCAGGTTCGTGCCCCGGTCCGGGAAGATCCCACATGCCGCGGAGCAGCTGGGCCCGTGAGCCATGGCCACTGAGCCTGCACATCCGGAGCCTGTGCTCCACAACGGGAGAGGCCACAACAGTGAGAGGCCCGCGTACCCCAAAAAAAAAAAAAAAAAACAGCTAAGAGAATTCAGCATCACCAAACCAGCTCTACAACAAATGCTAAAGGAACTTCTCTAAATGGGAAACACAAGAGAATAAAAGGACCTACAAAAACAAACCCAAAACATGTTTAATGACCTTAATCGTGAATGGATTAAATGCTACAACCAAAAGACACAGGCTTGCTGAATGAATACAAAAACAAGACCCATCTATATGTTGTCTACAGGAGACCCACTTCAGACCTAGGGACACATACAGACTGAAAGTGAGGGGATGGAAAAAGATACTCCATGCAAATAGACATCAAAAGAAAGCTGGAGTAGCAATACTTATATCAGATAAAATAGACTTTAAAATAAAGAATGTTACAAGAGACAAGGAAAGACACTATATAATGATCAAGGGATCAATCCAAGAAAATATAACTAATAAATATATATGCACTCAACATAGCACCTCAATAAATAAGGCAACTGCTAACAGCTCTAAAAGAGGAAACAGACATTAACACAATAATAGTGGGGGACATTAACACCTCACTTACACCAATGGACAGATCATCCAACATGAAAATAAATAAGGAAACACAAACTTTAAATGATACAATAAACCAGATAGATTTAATTGATATTTATAGGACATTCCATCCAGAAACAGCAGATTACACTTTCTTCTCAAGTGCGCACGGAACATTCTGTAGGATAGATCACATCTTGGGTCACATATCAAGCCACAGTAAATTTAAGAAAATTGAAATCATATCAGGCATCTTTTCTGACCTCAACGTTATGAGATTAGAAATGAATTACAGGGGAAAAAACCGTAAAAAACACAAACACATGGAGGCTAAACAATATGTTACTGAATAACCAAGAGATCACTGAAGAAATCAAAGAGGGAATCAAAAAATACCTAGAGACAAATGACAATGAAAACACGATGATCCAAAATCTATGGGATGCAGCAAAAGCAATTCTAAGAGGGAAGTTTATAGCTATACAAGCCTACCTCAAGAAACAAGAAAAATCTCAAGTAAACAATCTAACCTTACCCTTAAAGGAACTAGAGTAAGAAGAACAAACAAAACCCAAAGTTAGCAGAAGGAAAGAAATCATAAAGATCAGAGCATAAATAAATGAAATAGAAACAAAGAAAACATTAGCAAAGATCAGTAAAACTGAATGCTGGCTCTTTGAGAAGATAAACAAAATTGGTAAACCATTAGCCAGACTCATCAAGAAAAAGAGGGAGAGGACTCAAATCAATAAAATTAGAAATGAAAAAGGAGAAGTTACAATAGACATGGCAGAAATACAAAGCATCATAAGAGACTACTACAAGCAACTCTATGCCAATAAGTTGGACAACCTGGAAGAAATGGACAAATTCTTAGAAAGGTATAACCTTCCAACACTGAACCAGGAAGAAATAGAAAATATGAACAGACCAATCACAAGTAATGAAATTGAAACTGTCACTAAAAATCTTCAAACAAACAAAAGTCCAGGACCAGGTGGCTTCACAGGTGAATTCTATCAAACATTTAGAGAACAGGTAACACCCATCCTTCTCAAACTCTTCCAAAAACTTGCAGAGGAAGGAACACTCTGAAACTCATTCTATTAGGCCACCGTCATCCTGATACCAAAATCAAACAAAGATACTAAAACAAAGAAAATTACAGACCAATATCACTGATGAATATAGATGCAAAAATCCTCAACAAAATGCTAGCAAACAGAATCCAACAACTCATTAAAAGGATAATACACCATGATCAAGTGGGATTTATCCCAGGGATGCAAGGATTCTTCAGTATACGTAAATCGATCAATGTGATAAACCATATTAACATGAAGAATTAAAAGCCATATGATCACCTCAATAGATGCAGAAAAAGCTTTTGACAAAATTCAATACCCATTTATGATAAAAACTCTCCAGAAAGTGGACATAGAGGAAACCTACCTCAAAATAATAAAGGCCATATACGACAAACCCACAGCAAACATCATTCTCAATGGTGAAAAACTGAAAGCATTTCCTCTAAGATCAGGAACAAGACAAGGATGTCCATTCTCACCACTGTTATTCAACATAGCTTTGGAAGTCCTAGCCATGGCAATCAGAGAAGAAAAAGAAATAAAAGGAATTCAAATTGGAAAAGTAGAAGTAAAACTTTCACTGTTTGCAGATGCCATGAAACTGTACATAGAGAATCCTAAAGATGCCACCAGAAAACTCCTAGAGCTAATCAATGAATTTGGTAAAGTAGCAGGATACAAAATTAATGCACAGAAATCTCTTGCATTCCTATACACTAATGATGAAAAATCTGAAAGAGAAATTAAGTAAACACTCCCATTTATCATTGCAACAAAAAGAATAAAATACCTAGGAATAAACCTACCTAGGGAGACAAAAGACCTGTATGCAGAAAACTATAAGACACTGATGAAAGAAATTAAAGATGATACCAACAGATGGAGAGATATACCATGTTCTTGAATTGGAAGAATCAATATTGTGAAAATGACTATACTACCCAAAGCAATCTACATATTCAGTGCAATCCCTATCAAATTACCAATGGCATTTTTTATGGAACTAGAACAAAAAATCTTAAAATTTGTATGGAGACACAAAAGACCCTGAATAGTCAAAGCAGTCTTGAGGGAAGAAAACGGAGCTGGAGGAATCAGACTCCCTGACTTCAGACTATACTACAAAGCTACAGTAATCCATACAATATGGTACTGGCACAAAAACAGAAATATACATCAATGGAACAGGATAGAAAGCCCAGAGATAAACCTATGCACCTATGGTCAACTAATCTATGACAAAGGATGCACGGATATATAGTGGAGAAAAGACATCCTCTTCAATAAGTGGTTCTGGGAAAACTGGACAGCTACATGTAAAAGAATGAAATTAGAACACTCCCTAACACCATACACAAAAATAAACTCAGAATGGACTCAAGACCTAAATGTAAGACTGAACACTATAAAACTCTTAGAGGAAACCATAGGAAGGACACTCTTTGACATAAATCACAGCAAGATCTTTTTTGATCCACCTCTTTGAGTAATGGAAATAAAAACAAAAATAAACAAATGGGAACTAATGAAACTTCAAAGCTTCTGAACAGCAAAGGAAACCATAAAGAAGACAAAAAGCCAACCCTCAGAATGGGAGAAAATATTTGCAAATGAATCAATGGACAAAGGATTAATCTCCAAAATATATAATGAGCTCATGAAGCTCAATATTAAAAAAACAACCCAATTCAAAAATGGGCAGAGGACCTAAATAGACATTTCTCCACAGTAGACATACAGATGGCCAAGAAGCACATGATAAGCTGCTCAACATCACTAATTATTAGAGAAATGCAAATCAAAACTACAATGAGGTATCACCTCACACCAGTTAGAATGGGCATCATCAGAAAATCTACAAACAACAAATGCTGGAGAGGGTGTGGAGAAAAGGGAACCCTCTTGCACTGTTGGTGGGAATGTAAATTGACACAGCCACTATGGAGGACAGTATGGAGGTTCCTTAAAAAACTAAAGAGTATCACCATATGATCCAGCAGTCCCACTGCTGGGCATATACCCAGAGAAAACCATAATTCATAAAGACACATGCACCCCAATGTTCATTCCAGCACCATTTACAATAGCCAGGTCATGGAAGCAACCTAAATGCCCATTGACAGACGAATGGATAAAGAAGATGTGGTACATATATACAATGGAATATTACTCAGCCATAAAAAGGAACGAAATTGGGTCATCTGTTGAGACGTGGATGGATCCAGAGACTGTCATCTATCTTCTTATTGTCATCTTACTTCACTTACAGTGAAGTAAGCCAGAAAGAGAAAAACAAATATCGTATGCTAACACATATATGTGGAACCTAGAAAAATGGTACAGATGAACTGGTTTGCAGCTCAGAAATTGAGACACAGATGTAGAGAACCAACGTATGGACACCAAGGGGGGAAAGCGGCGGGGGATGGGGTTGGTGGTGTGATGAATTGGGCAATTGGGATTGATATGTATATACTGATGTGTATAAAATTGATGACTAATAAGGACCTGCTGTATAAAAAGTTAAGTAAAATAAAATTTAAAAAGTAAAAAAAAAAAGTTGGCTTAAAGCTTCTTTTAGACAATAACTATCACCTATACTGAAGATTTATGTGTCCGTCTTCTGTTAGACCTGAATAGTCAAAGGCAGTGTCAGTTGCATTCTGTACATCTGCGCCAGGCTTATCCTGCCTACATCTCAAAGTCAGCAGGAAGAAATTTAGTCCCTTATCAATGACCAAATGTCTTCCTTCTGTAGTTACTGACCTGTTGGAGAATAGAACATTAACTCCATCTTCCATATAAGAAATCTGTTTTTTCTTGTTTATTCATGTATTCCGCTAATACCTATTGTATACCTACAGTGTATTAGATGTGGTCTAGGTGCTGGCATTATTATAGTGAAAGGTTTGCCAGAGAGTCTACCTTAATTATAATAGGGTGACAGCAATAAAATGAGCAAATATATGATATTATGTCAGGTAATGGTAGGTGCTATGAATACAATGACCAAATAAAATTAGCTCCTTTGGACATATAGTTAATGACATTTGATAACTTTATTCTGCCAACATTGTTTTATTCTTTTGAAATTCATCTTTTACTGGGTCTTCAGACATATTTTTGTGAGTTTAGAAAGACAGCAGCTAGCCAAAGTCATTGAACTGGAATTCCCTGTTCATCCCCTGTCAGTGATGATACGCTTCTTCCAATTTTGTTGGATATCTTGTTCTGTCTCTTATCTTTGGTTTTCTTTGAGTATCTCCTTTATTTCTCTTCTCTCACTTGCTACAGATAGGATTTCTTTTGCTCAGTCCGTATCATGGCTGGATACCAATAGTCTCAGACTTTTTATTTGTTACAACATCAATCACTTTGAAAGGGAGTGATCTTGGCAATGGTTTCTTGAGGAAGAGAAGCCTTGATTTGTGGAATTTCCTGATTTGCATGTATAAGTACTTCCACCATGTCTAATTTCAAGCTACCAAAATGGCATCATTGAACACGGAGGTGGAAAAGAATCAGATCTTAAGTGTATATTTTTTTAAGTGTACATGCCTACACAAATGTATCTATACCTCATTCAAGGTATAGAATATTTGCATTTCTTTAGAAAGTTCCTTTGTGTCCTTTTCTGGTCAGTACCTTACTCCCATGCCAAGGCATCCACTGGTCTGATTTGCATCACCTAGGTTAGTTTCGCCTGTTACTGAACTTTATCTAAACACAAGCAGAGATTACAGGCTTTTTTGTTTCTAGTTTCTTTTGCTGAACATGTTTTTGAAGTTCATACATATTGTTACATATTTCTGTAGTTCATTTTTTTTGTCCAAGTAGTATTTGTGTGGGTATATTACATGCTGAGTCTCCATTCTGTTGGTGGACATTTGGATTGTTTCTAGATTGTGGCAATTATGAATGAAGCTGGTATGAATATTTTTTGATATGTATTTTTATGGACATATGTTTTTATTTCTCTTGGATAAATATCAAAAGAGTAAATTGCTGGGTCGTGGGTTAGGTGCATGACAACAGCTGTAAACTGTTGTCAGAAATTTTTGTATAGTTTTATTTCTCATCCTGGATATATGCCATTTTTTCTAGATCTTTAGCAACTCTGGTATTCGTATTGACAGTCTTGAATTTTAGCCTTTCTAGCGTGAGGTGTTATCTACTGTGGTTTTATTTTGCATTTCCCTGAAATTAATATTGCTGAATACCTCTTCTTGTATTTCTTGGCCTTTCATATATCTTCTTTTGTGAAGATATACAAATCATTTGTTTACTGCTTCTTTTATTCATGCTAATCTGTTTTCTTATTGAGTTGTTTCTCTTTTTATTATTGAGTTGTAAGATTTTTTTATATACTCGGTAAAACCCTTTGTCAGATGTGCACATAACATATATTTTCTCCAAGTCTGTATACCACCTTCTCTGTTTTCTAAATGCTCAATAAGTTTTTAATATTAATTAAATTCCAGTTAATCCTTTTCATATATTTTTTGTAACCCTTTTAAGAAATATTTGCCTACTTCATGGTCATCAAAATATTCTCCTAGTTTTCTTCTAGAAACTCTAAATTTAGCTTTATGTTATTTTTCTGATCTCAAATAAATTTTGGTGTTTGCTGTTTGGTAGGGGGTCAAAATACATTTCTCTCCATTTATTTCTTTTGGTGTTCTAGCGTTATTTGTTTAAAAGACTTTCCTTTCTCTCATAACTTATCGTGAGAGTGAGGAATATTGTTTGACCACATGTATATGGGTGTATCTCTGGATTTTCTGTTGTATTCCATTGATCTGTTTGTCTGTTTTGAAACCAGTACAATGCTTTTTTGGTAAATGTTGCTTTGCACTGAGTTTTGAAACATGATAATGTGACTTCTCCAACTTTGTTCATTTTCATGTGTCTTGGCTCTCTTAGTTTCTTTGCATTTTCATATTGATTTGTCTATTTCTATAAAACATCTCTTGTAAGTTTAATTTGGAGTGCATTGAATCTTTAAATGGATTTTGGGAGAATTGAAATTTTAATAATGTTGTCTTCTAATCAATCAAAAGGCCATGTCTCTTCATTTATTTATTGAGTTTTGTAGTTCTTAGATAAAGGTCCTGTTAATTTATCCCTAAACAGTTCAAGTTTTTTTTTTAGATTAATGTTTGAAATGACATTTAAAATTTTATTATCCAACTGTTTGCTGATAATATGTTATAATATATTTTTAAAATGTCAACTTTATGTAGTATACTCCTGCTAAATTTACTTGTTTTGATGTTTGTTTTGTAAATTCCTTAGGATATTCCATGTAGACAATCATGTTATCTGCTAATAGTATATTAATTCTTTCATATTTGTTTATCTTTTATTTCTTTATCTTACTTTATTTACCTGGTTAGGACTTCTGATTCAGTATTGATTGGATGTGTCAAGAGCAGAAAATCTTGCCTTGTTCCAAGCTTAGGGGGAAGCATCCAGATTCTTACCATTAAGTATAATGTTAGCTGTAGATACCTTTTTCAATGATCATGTGGGGTTTTTTTCTCTTTTATTCTATTAAAGTGGAGAAAAAAATTGATTTTGAATGTTACTCCAAACTTACTTATATACCTGGGATAAACCTCATTTCATATGTTAATAGATCTCATTTATATATTACTGGATATGATTTCTTAATAATTTTATGATTGTTATATCTGTGTTCAAGAGTGAGGTTAATCTGTAATTCCTTTTTCTGATATTTTATTTTTAGTTTTTGATATCAAAATTATGATTAGTTCATAAAAGCAGTTGAAGACTATACTCTGGCTTCTAATTTTTAATTGTTGGTAAAAATTACTATTTTTTAATTTTTTTAATTTTGAGAAGAACTCACTTGTGAGAATATTTAGGCTTAGGTTTTTCCTTATGGGGAGGATTTGATTAGAAATTAAATTTAAAAAATAGATATAGGTCATTAATGTTTTTCATTTCTTCTATGTCAGTTTTGGTCCTGTTTTTCAAACAATTGTCCATTTCATCTAAATTTTCAAATTTATTGGTGTAAACTTGTTAATAATATTGTCTTATACTTTTAATGTCTTTAGGCTCTGTAGTAGTAATCTCTGTTTAATTCCCCAATTTATAATATGTGTTTTCTTTTTGTTTTATTTGATCACTGTTATGGTTTATCTATTCAGTTAATCTTTTCAAATAAACAACCTCACTATTGTTGATTTATCTCTATGCTTTTTGTATTTTATTGATCACTGATCCATATTTTATTATGTCTTTCTTCTTAGTTCAGGTTTGATTTGCTTTCCTTTTTCAAGCATATCAATCTGGAAAATTAGATCATTCAAGTCTCTTTTTACTAACATAAAACTTTAAATTATAATGCAATTTTCTCTAAGTCTTGTTTTAACTATCCCAGTTTGAAATACTTAAAATTGCGCTTTCTCTTTACCATATTGTATATTTAGAAATGTGTTGCTTAATTTCCAAATATTTGAGAATTTCCTTTATGTCTCTTTATTGTTTTATAATTACTTCCATGGGATTAGAGGTTCAGAGAACATAAATATAAGAACTCAGTTCTTTTAAATTTATTTAGACTTGTTTATAGTCCAGGATATGGTCTATCTTGATGAATGTTCATTGTGCACTTGAAGCTAATATGTGTTTGGTAGTTATTGAGGGTGTTGTCCTATAAATGTCTGTTAGTTCAAATTAATTGACAGTATTGTTCAAATCTTCTACATCCTTTCCATCCTTTCTGTACTTTTTTCTAGTTTTCCTATCAATTACAGAGAGAGAATTGCTAAAACCTCTTCTTATGATTAAAGATTTGTCTATTTCTCCATTTAATTCTTCCAGGTTTTGTTTTATTTATTTTGAAACCCTGTTTATGGTGCATTCACATTTATCATTGTCTTCCTGAATAATTGACCCTTTTAGCATTATGAAATTTTCTTCTCCATCTCTTGAAATGTCTACTTTGTCTGCTGTTATTATAGTCTTTCCAGATTTCTTATACTTCATGTCTGCATGGCATAAGTTTTCCATCCCTTTATATTCAAACTATCTGTGTCTTTATACTTAAAATAAATCTCTTATAGTCAGCATAAAGCTAGCTATCACTTTTTAGTCTAATCTTATAATCTAGCTTTTCATTGAGAATTTGGGCAATTTAAATGTATGATAATTATTGCTGTATTTGTGTTTATATCAATCATCTGGCTATTGCTTTCTACTTGTTCTATTATATGTCTCTTCTTTTCTGCTCTCTTTCAGATTAATGGAATATTTTTCTTTTTTTAGTACTCCATTTTGATTATTCTGCTTTTTTTAAACTTACAACTCTGTGTGTGTGTGTGTGTGTGTGTGTGTGCACATTATAATATGCAACCTCTTGGCATTATAATATGCAACCTTATCACATTCTACTTATAGTTTGTATTGTGATACTTCTTGTAAAATTTAAGAACCTTACAACTGTTTAATTCCTTTAGCCACTTATCCTTTCTGTTATTGTTGTTATGTTATTACACATGTTATAAATTTCAAAATATGTGTTGATATTTTTGTTTTAACTAATTAGGAGAATAAATTTCCCATTATTTACAGTTTATTTTTCTTTGTAGGTTCACATTTTTATCTGGATTTTATTTTATTTCAGCCCGAAGAACTAACTATTGTTCTTTTTACAGTGCAAACCCACTGGCATTGACTGTGTCAACTCACAGTTATTAATAAATATATAAGCATAAAATATATTAAAAGAACCAGTTGTACGGGTTTGTACATAATGAGTTTTGTTTACGCCCTTGAACAGATTTACATTGTGTTCTAAATTTATTTTCTGTGGTTTCTTTGTATTGATTGCTTTCTTTTTTGACTTTGGGTTTCTTTTCTCTGCTTCTTCACATATGCAGTACTTATTATATAATGGCTGTTGCTAACGGTTTGATGTAGGTAGTCTGAATTATGTCATCTTCCTTCAGAAGATATTGAATTTTGTTTTGAAAAGAAATTAACATCCTGTGAGGTTTTTTTTTTTTCCCCTTTTTTTATCCTGACAGGTTTGGTTTTACTCTGTATGAGAGTGAGTATATTTCACTTTTGTCTTTAGTACTGGTGCATCCCTTACTCTAGGACGTGGTCCTTACTTCTAGGTTCTCACATGCTGAGGCCAACTGAATGCACAGGGTGCTCAAGGGATCAATATACTTTTGCAAAGCTGGGATTTCAATGTCTCAGCACTGTGAGACTTCTGGAATCTTTTTTCAGTTTCCATTTCTGAAAGCGTATTCCTTTGTTAGTTTTTGTAGAGTTTTCACTTATACATTTGAGACCCAGACATTGGCAAATGACATGTCATTAACCCCAGAAGTTTTCCATACTCCTCACCCCTGCCAACTTTCCCTTCTCTAATATTTGGCCCACAAATTCCAGCAGATTCAATAATTTTTTCCTTAGCTTAACAAGACTGAATTCTTCTTGGGCTACACCTCCCTTCTGCAGAGGAGAAGGTACTCCCAGTTAGAAAAGTTGGATAAATGTTTGTTTCTTTTCTGTCTCAAGCATCATCATTTTGTTTTGTTTGATGTACAGTGCCTGAAAAGAGTTGTCTCATATACTGTGTTCATTTTTACAGTTGGTAGGAGTACATATCCAATACAAATTATTTCATAGTAGCCAGAATTGGAACTCATTGTTTTCTTATAGATTCATCTTGAATTACCTTTGGCTTCATGCTTCTAATACAGGCTTTTAAGCAAATAGACATATATTCTTGCTCTTTAAAAATGTTTCCCACACATTTGGTGCTTAATATTAATAAATCACTATTGGTTGTTTATTAATAATAAGTTGAAAATCTGAAACGAATATTTGAAAAGCCCAGCATACTAGATAAAATCCAACCTACTTTTGTTGTTCTTTGTCTAAGAGACTCTCTCAGACCCCTGTGCTTTAGCACCTCAATACAGAATTTTTCAACCATATTAAGAATCTTGGCTACTGTGCAGCATTTCTTTGTTTTTCTCCTTTTGCCTTAGTACCTTGACAATTTCTAGCATTATATTTTCTTACTTAACTCTTCAGTCCACACATTCTGTCCTCAGGGAAGGAACAGCTATTCACTTGTTACACCAAAGAATTACTGCAGTGTATATGTTTTCAAGGTGAGTGGGTTTGACTATGGATTGAGGAAGAGAAGAAAGATATTAACATGTGTCATTTGCATTTTTAAAAATGTAGTCCTATAACAATCTTCAGAGTCATATAGTATTGTCCTTCTTTTGCAAAGACAATCATAATAAATAATTTTCCTGAGCTGTTAATATCTTCCTTCTCAGTTCCCTTAACTGGATTTATTAAACTTCATTTGAACCTTAGTAGTGTATTGTTAAAATTTTAATAGTACTAACAGCCTCACAAGGTATTTTAGAGCATTAAACGTTGTAATAGAAGCAAAGCTGCAGGCATTTATCGGATTAGTTTTTCCTGCAGGAAATTTTCTTGAGGACCCAGTTTATGAATGGTAGAAGTAGATTTTGAGTCAATACCTCATCAGTGCCTCTTACCTTATAGTCTGTACTCTTTTCAGAGAACCATGATATTTTTCCAAATGATTTTTAAGGGTAGGCATAGGATGAATTTTTTGACTATACATCTATGAGTCATTCAAAATATTCTCTGGTAGTTATGCCTATTAAGTTATAGATTTTTCAGTATCATTGGATGAAATCTCTATCACTTCTGAACATCATTATTAACAGATACTTTAAAGACTCTATATCAACTTTCTTACTGAGTCTAATGCCATTATAGAAAAAGAATCAGCTTTAAGTTTAGCAGACTCTGATTATTTTCCATCTTATATTCAGGGACATAATAAGAGGCAACCAGATTAAATGGAGGACTCATTATAGGGTCACCATCATCATATACATATCTCTTTGTGGAACCTATGACAGCTGTTTGTGTTCACCACCTCTGACTGCTATGATATTGTTATGGAGAAAAATAGCACTTACACTTTAAATAATGTCTAACTTTGCAACTGATTATTTTCTAGAACTTCACACCCTTTTTATTATTCTGATATTAGAGCCCTATTTGTTGAATAAATAAATGAATACATTTGTGATCTTCTCATTGCAAAAGTATGATCCATTCTAATTGTAGTGAGGCCATTTGTTTTATCACCTTTGAATTCAGACAGATCTGAATTTTAAAACCTGGCTTTGCCAGTTTCAAAATTATATGAGCATAATTCCCAGAAATTATATGAAATATATGAAGAAAAATATTGCAACCAAATCTTAATGTGAAATGATAGGTAATAGTATTTTGGTGTAAAATTTAACATTTTTATCCCAAAAGAGAATATAAATAAAAGAATCAGTTAACTATTACATTTAAAACATTGTGTTTAAGGAAGAGGTCTCATATATTTACAACGAAGATATTTTCATGAAAGGTTAGAAAATTTCCACAGTTTCTCAACAGTGTTATTTTAGAAAATCAACAGACATGAAGAAAATTTATAAAAGAGGGGGCAGCAAAATTAGAAATAAATTCGAAAGAACACTGTACTTGGGAATCTGGAAGCATGTATTCTATACCTGACTGTGCCATTAACTAGCTGTGTTCTTCATGAAAATGAGTGTATTTTCTGTAATCTCAAGTACTTGTGCTGTATAATATCCATATTCTGTTTAATCCTAAAAATTCCATTACTTAAAAACGTATTCTTTAAGATTGTTAGCTACTTTAGGATTGCACAACTAACCAAATGGAGTTCTAGGTTATAATGAATTAAGTTTTCTCATTTAATGCTATTCCTTCTAAAATTAGCCCCTATCACTTTCTATCCAGTAACCCTTTCACCTGCGCCCATACATCATTTCCTAAACCTCTAAAAGAAGGAGGCTATTGTGAAAATTCATCTTTTAGCCTACCAAACTATTCCTTAAATAGCATACATAGTTCTTGAGTTAAATTTCTTGGATATTTCTTTGTAAAACAGAGCCTAGAATTTAGCCCTTCATGATTTATCCTAAGTCTAGGTCATTCCACTGCCAACTCTTACCTCTAAAGCATCAGTGCCTTTTGTTATTCACTTGTTGGGATTCATTTATCAAGAGGCAGAGATGTGAACATCTGCCCAGGTTCCGACTGAACAAATCATTCCAAGTAACCTTTCTAACCCAAAGTTCAGTGGATGAGGCAGACCTTGATTTATATTTGAGGGGTTTTGTTTTGTTTTTGCAACAAAAGCCATTCTCTTACTGTACCCTCAACAACTGCCTGTACTGCATTAATCAGACCTTAATTAACAAGGAAGAAAGGTGATAATTTACATTTATTTCAGATTGACACAGTGTACTTTATTTAGCAAATGAGACCTGTCAGGCACTGCCAGTGACGCTTAGATTGAAGACAGAGTGTGGAAAATATGTCTTCCACCTGCCTGTGCCTTTGTAGGAGGGAGCTTTCAGTGTGTTTACACAGAGATCATTAGACATACCTCATGCTAAGCTTCCATGAATCTTTGAATAAGAAATGCTCAAAGGTCATCAGGTATGAAATATTTTATAATGACACATTGTCATAAGGCATGAGAAACTGTGATTTATCCTCCAAAGTAAACTCAAAGAGGATAAAGGAAAGAGAAACACACAGGCCTCCAAACCATTTCAGGTCTATGAGGATGGAGGCCTGAGAAAGTTTATTCACCCTGTGTAATTGAGCAATTCAAAATCAGAGTTGGAGGTCTGAAGGAAACAGATGAGCCCTCTAACTGGTCAGCAGCTTTTCAGCAAGAACAGTAAGTTGCTATCAAATGTCAGGAAGGAAAGAGAATTGAGAAATCATGAACACCAATCTGCTAATTCTATGAGATGAAATCAGAAATTAGATGATTGATTTCCCCATTCTTGCCTTTTATTGGGTTATATGGGTAAAGGTCGAATTAGAAATTTATGTTTAAGAAAGTTGAAGTAAGTGAGATTTATCTTTTAAAGTAGATCCGTGTTTTCCTCCTGCCCTCGTAAGCTTATTTTCATGGTTTTTTATTTTACCACATGTTTCAGCCTATAGTTTAAAGCAGGCAATAAGGTAGTCCTGCAAGCGTCCCTTTTATGTGTTTGATGGGCCTGGATGAGCACTGCTCCCTGCCCTGAGCATGCTGTGCTCACGCAGGCATCCCCACCTTTGCTCATGTAGTCTTCTCCGTTGAGATGACCACTGCTCTACCCCCTCCATATGGTAAACCTGTTGTCATCTTTAAAGTGTGGCTCAAATCTTATCTTCTCTCTGAAGCTTTTGTTCTTCCCAGTACTTCTCTGCCCTCAGAGCACTTGAAGTCACACTTATCATATTGCCTAAATGCCTTCCTCTCTGCCTACATGTAAATTCTTACTCATCTTTATTTCTCCATTGCTTAGTGGAGTGTCTGGGACATGGGACATCTTACAGTAGAGGCTAGTTAACTTAGATTAAATTTTGAATAAACGTTCATAGTTTTCTAGCTAATAAATGTTACTTTTTATGGTGGCTTTTTTATATTTGCTCTTTGAACTGTACTATTCAACTGATCCAGGATATGTATGTTATTATAGAGTGTACATTATGCCACTATATATAAAATTTATGTGATATATACTATATATGTACATGAATATGAAACATTCATATAAATAGCATATTCAATTTTCAAAATTTTGTCAGTTATACAGTTTTTGAAATTTGTAGACTCTTCTCTTTTTATCAGTTTATGTTTTTATTAACATAAATCATTAGAGGAGCTTGGGCTTTTTAATCATTTAGATCATGATTTGAATGATAATTCTCCTCCCTACCATGATATATAAACGTAAGCATGTTACTTGATCCCTTTTGGTAAAGTTTCTAAAGTTTTATTTTTTTTATCTAGAGATAAAAATGTTAATCATGGCTACCTCATGTCAGTATTTTAAAAGATGAAATAAATTAGATGTACAAAGCTCCCAGCAAACCTTAATTGTTTGATTAATGTTTACTGTCCTTTCACCACCCTTATGTTGATACTGTAGAAAGTACATAAACTTACAAGAGGCTGAAATTTTCACCAATTAATGACATTGAACAAGTCTCTTAACCACTGTAAAAGTCAGTTACCTCATTTAAAAATAGAATTCTGTTGGAATAGTAGCTGCCATTCTATGAAAAAGAGATAGGAGCTTTTGGAGGAGAGAGAAATCTCTTGTTTTATATATGCTGTTGTTAAGCTCTAAAGCCAAATGTTGATGGAAAAGAGATTATAAGGCATGATAGGATCTATGATGCCAAATCTACATAGTTTTACAACACAACACTGAATTAATGACATGGTTTGAAGTAGAAATGTTTCCTGTTACTCATGATCTGTACAAGAGGAATATTGATTTTTATTGGCTCTGGTGTGCTAAGGAAAGCATATTACTTGTAGGTTAAAGTTGCAAATTCTGCTTTATAGATGAGTTAATAGGAATTAGAATAATAGAATCCACTTTTCTTATGGATTTAATTATTGTGGATAACTTGTTCTATGGTTGTTCAGAGGCAGAGCTGGAACTAAAACTAGGTTCTTGTCTACTTCCATGGTTTTAACTTTTGCATCTAAGGTAACAATTTCCAGATCTAAGAATCCAGTTCCAAATGCTCTTTCAAATTTTAAATTATCTTTTCCAATTACTGGCTGACATAGTACAGGGACTCTTACAGTAGTATTATAAACATAATATATTAAAAATATAGTTATTTTTCATAAACATTAATATGTCAGTGCCCCACAGGCTTATTAGTTATTCATCCTGATTTCCCATTCTCTTGGTCACAAAAATTCAAAATTTGTTTAATTTCACTCCGTTTCCAAAATCTATAGGGTCTCCTTCTGGAGTGTTAATTTTCGTCCTGTCTTTTATACTTACCACCTAAACCATTGTTGATGATGTTAAAATACAGTTGCTGTCCTGATCCTTTTCTGAAACCATTTTTTGCACATAATTTATCCAAAAAATTACAGGCCACATTGTGGCTACTCAGTGCCTAGAGGATTAACTTTAATTTCCTCAGCCTGGTATATAAGACCCTTGAAAAATGGTTTAATTATTTCTGTTTCTGAAAATTCAGAAGATTCCTCTCACAGAGGATAGCTGCAAAGTCTGGACACCACATAAAGTACATATGTTTGAGGATATCACAGATCTAACCATGTATTGAAGAATTCAAGAGCTAAGATATGTGAGAAGACAGAAGTCTGGGAAGATGGGCCTGGAATCTGTCCTGGTAATGCATTCATATTTTGGCAAGAGGTCATGCTTTTTGAGAGTCTGTAAAGCACCTGTTTTTTCACTAGGCACTAGGAAACCATGCACTTGCTCCTATCTCCCTGAGGTTTTTTTCCCAAAATCACTGTTTTAGGACTATTTTTATATTGCCTACAACACCAACATTGTTTGTTTAACTGATAGTGATAAGAATGATATACTTCAGGAATGGACTGGAAATCCATTTTTTTTAATTTCATAGTTTTTAATTGAAGTATAGTTATAATTTGTTAGTTTCAGGGGTACAGCAAAGTGATTCAGTATGAATACATATATATGTATGTATATGTATTCTTTTTCAGATTCTTTTCCATTGTAGGTTATTACAAGATACTGAATATAATTACCTGTGCTATACAGTAGGTCCTTGTTGCTTATCTATTTTAAACATAGTAGGGTATATCTATTAATCCCAAACTCATAATTTATCCCTACCCATGCATCCCCCTTTGGTAACCATGTTTGTTTTCTATGTCTGTGAGTCTTTTTCTGTTTTGTAGATAAGTTAATTTGTATAATTTTTAAGATTCTAAATATAAATGATATCATAATATTTTTGAGAGGCTTCTGAGCATATAGGCACAAAGTTGGAATTTGGGGCCTGGGATAATACCCTTTTGCTTTGATGTGGAATTCCGAAGAGCTTCACCACAGAAGTAAATCTCGGTGATATAAAGCAAGCCCTCACAGAGTCTGAAATCTAGCCTTGAATGGTTTGAATGGTTTCTTTGCTTGAAATTCTACGGAGGTGATCTCAGATTATTATTGTCCCCAAGAGCCTGACAATTACAAATGCGAGTCCTCTCTGGAGGAAGATAACATCATCTTAGTCTTTATGTTATTACAGCAAGTAAGTTTTCAAACGTAATGTCTGAGATGCAACAAAAAAATGACAAGACAGATAGGTAGACAAAACAATCTGAAAGATAACAAGCAGTAGCAAAGAAGAAGGACCTGCAGATATTGAATATATTTGACTACACTATATTCAAGACAAAAAAATCAATAATAAACTTTTTGGCAAATAACTAAAAACTATTAAAAAGGACATGAAAATATGAAACAATGAAAAAGTGTAGTTAATATTTAGAAGTTGAATATATCAACCAATAGACATAGCTGATATAAGAATAAATGAATTATTCACAATGAAGTCAAAAGTTTAAAAAGATGAAAAATACAAAAATATGTATGACAAAAAGAGAATATAGTATAAAGTTCTCTTATCTATCTATCTTTCTATCTGGGTGAGTGTGTGTGTGTGTGTGTGTGTGTGTGTGTGTGTATGTGTAATTGGAGTCTCAAAAGAAGAGAAAAGGAACGTGTCTAAACTTATATTTGTGGAAATAATTCTTGGAAACTTTCTGATTCTCTTGAAACCGTTATATCTTATAAACCCAAAGCTTTATGGCCCATAGGTCAAATAATGAATCTCAATAGAAATTAGAAGATATACTTTACTAAAAGATGGTAAAAATACTAGAAATCAAAACTTGTATAATGAAGGAAAAGTCATGCTTAGAGTGTCCTTTATAGACTTATATGTATATATTAAGGGGAAAAAAAAGGCTGAAAAATCTATAGCTGAGTATCTTAAAGAATTTAGAAAATGAATAGTAAACTACAGTATATCCAAAGAAAGTCAAATGGAGGACATAATAAAGGAAAGGGTAGAAATTAAAAGAATGATATAATAAACAGTGCAGAGGACTAGCAAATTGGAGTATTTTAAAAAATAGAATTGGTAAACCCCTGGCAAGATAAATTAAGAAAAAGCAGAGATATGTGCCCAGGAGTGGAACTGCTGGGTCATATCATAGTTCTATTTTTAGTTTTTTGAGGAACCTTCATACTGTTTTCCTCAGTCGCTGCACTGATTTACATTCCTACCAATATACGAGGATTCCCTTTTTTCCACATACCCAGCATATTTGTTGTTTATGGTCTTTTTGATGATAGCTGTTTTGACAGGTGTGAGGTGGTGTCTCATTGTGATTTGATTTGCATTTCCCCGATGGTTAGTGATGCTGGGCTTTTTTATGTGCCTGTTGGCCATCTGCATGTCCTCTTTGGAAAAATGTCTATTCAGGTCTTCTGCCCATTTTTAAATCAGGTTGTTGTTTTTTGATGTTGAGTTGTATGAGATGTTTATACATTTTGGATATTAACCCTTTATCAGTCATATCATTTGCAAATATCTTCTGCCATTCAGTAGGTTTTGTTGATGGCTTGCTTTGCTGTGCAAAAGCTTTTAAGTTTAGTTAGGTCCCATTTGTTTATTTTTGCTTTTATTTTCTTTGCTTTAGGAGACAGATCCAAAAAAATACTGCTATGATTTATGTTAAAGAGTGTTCTGCCTATGTTTTCCTCTAGGAGTTTTATGGTTTCCTGTCTTACATTTAGGTCTTTAATCCATTTTGTATATGGTGTTAGAGAATGTTCTAATTTCATTGTTTTACATGTAGCTGTCCAGTGTTCCCAGCACTACTTATACATGCACCCCAATGTTCATAGCAGCATTATTTACAATTGCCAAGATATGGAAGCGACCTAAGTGTCCATCAACAGATGAATGGATAAAGAAGATATGGTGTAAATGTACACACACACACACACACACACACACACACACACACACACACACACACACACAGTGGAATACTACTCAGCCATAAAGAAGAATGAAATTTTGTTGTTTGCAACAACATGGATGGACTTGGAGTGTATTAGGCTAAGTGAAATAAGTCAGAGAAAGGCCAATATTATATGGTACCGTTTATATGTAGAATCTAAAAATACAACAAACTAGTATATATAACCAAAAAAGAAACAGACTCAAGGATACAGAGAACAAACTAGTGGTTACCACTGGGGAGAGGGAAGGCGGAGGGGCAATATAGGAGTAGGGGATTAATAGGTACAAACTATTACATATAAAATAATCTACAAGGATATATTGTACAGCAAAGGGAATATAGCCAATATTTTATAATAACTATAAATGGAGTATAACCTTTAAAAATTGTGAACCATTATATTGTACACCTGTAACTTAAAAAATATTATATATCAACTATACTTCAATTAAAAATAATATGGACATGGTTAAATTTAAAAAAAAAAGAAAACACAAATAGCCTAAATATAAAAAGGGAACGTTACTACAGATCTGGAGACTCTAAAAAGGTAACAAGAGGATATTATGAACAACTTTATGAATATGTATTGGAAAATGTTGAGGAAATAAGCAAATTCTTAGTAAACTAAAACTGCTAAAACTAACAGAAGTAGAAAATATGAATAATTACTAATGAAATTGAGTATACGATTACCTTTCTTTATATACTTAAACACATACTCAAACCTTTCAGTCTCAAATGGGTGAGTTTTGCTAAAAACTGGAACACTTTCCAACTTGTTTCATGAAACCAGAATAAATTTGACAGTAAAATTTGATAACATCTTAAGTACAGATCAATCTCAAATCTTGAAACAGAAATTCTAAATGAGATTGGAATTCACCACATTAATAGAATGAGAAAAATCACATGATCTACTCAGTAGAGGGAAAAAAAAGCTTTCAATAGAATTTAAATTCATTCATTAAAATAAAACTACTAGTTAACTAGGAATAAAAGGAAATTTTCTTAATCTCATAAGTAGTATCTCCAAAGACCTTCAGCAGATAACAGGGTAAAGAAGAAATATTAGAAGCTTTTCTTTTTAGATCTGATCAAGTGTTTACTATTTTCCCTTCTAGTCAACATTATTTTGGAAGTCTCTACACTATATTAAGATGAGACAAAGAAATAAAATGCAGATATTGAGAAGGAAACTATGAAATTATGATTATTTGCATTTAATATGATTGTATACATAGAAAACCCCAGAGAATCTAAATATGAACAATTAGAATTAACAAATGAGTTTAGCCAGTGTATTTCCACATAACAGCAATAAGAATTTGGAAAATGAAATAAAAGGTTATATTTTAACAACATAAGTAAAGCAAAATATATTGGAATGTGTAAGATTTGTATATAGAAAACTAAAAGCAGTGTTGAGAAAAAGTAAAATAGGAGTAAATAAAAAAATAGAGGAAAATCTAGTTCATGGGTTGGAGGATTCAGTATTGAAAAAAATCTAAGTTGTCGCAGTCCAAATCCTAACTTCTTTTGTTGGGGTAGAGATTGATTATAAAATTTATGTAGAAATAAAAGGTCCCAAAATGTCAAAGGCACTTGAAGAACAGATAGGAAGGACTTGCTCTGTCAGCTATCAAGATACTGCTATTTCTACTGCAGTAAGACTGATATTATTACAAGAATTGGAAAATAGATCAAAAGAAGTAAAAGAGCAGAAAAAACATGTTTTTGTGGACATTTGGTTACAAAGTTGGCACTGCAGAACAACAGGGAAATGTTGATCTTTTTTAATGAATTATGTTAGGATAATGGCATTTCCATATGAAAACAGGGAAATCTAATACCAAGCATAAGAATCCAGGTAGTTTTTAGATTTAAATTTTTTAGGAGATAATACATGATAATATGGGATAGGGATAATATGGGATATTCCTTGGGATAGGGAAAGCCAGCACTCTGCACATGCAAGTCATTTACCTGCTATACTGAATTATTCACTGGATTAACCTGTTTTGTCATACCTTGGCCATAGCTTGTTGACGGGGCAAACTTATACAAAGAACACCTACCGGATAAGCCACAGGCTGGTGAGGGGCTTTTAGGGGCTGCTGGTAAATAGAAGAGAATGGTCAATTATATATTTTCTCTCTTTTTTGAAGTAAAATATAAGAGTGTATCACTCAATAAGTGGTTTGCTCCTAATTATACTCCATTAATTAACTTCCAGGAAGAAAATTTAATCAGGTTCTATTTAAAAGTTGTTTTCCTGTTCATATTCCATATGTAGGTGCCTCAGAATTTCTACAGTGCAAATTGGCCTAATGTTTTAATTCCTTTGGTAAGATTTATATCAACAATTTTTAGTCTTTATCTTAATTACATTTGAATACCAAAATTTATATATTTCCTCTAACTGTAGCAGAAGTGTTTACCTAATTTACACATGAATCTGATTATTAAAAAATATGTGAAATTCAAATGGAGATTTTTAATTTTAATTGCTTTTGTGTTTCTTTAAAATATAAACATTATGAATGGAAAATAATAACATGGTCCAAATTTTCAAAGAACAGAATCATTAAAAATGAAGCCTTTTGTCACTCGTAATTGACTCATTCCCATTTCTGCCTCCATATTGAAATCTGCAATAAATTTTATTAATTCGGAATGTATCTTGTATTCAATAATCAACTTCAGGAGACCGAGTGTGATCTTTGCAATATCCTACCAACTCCTCTCTCAACTCCATCACTTAGTTCTTAAGTTCCAAAAATTAAGGTGCCAAGTCATTATTCTCTTGTAAATGCACTCATTATCTATTATTTAGTAAACAAACATTTATTTACTATTCCAAAGTATTAGAACTTCAGTGAGATTTAAATATTCAATCTTAATTCATTCAAAAGTTTCTAGCCATTCCCCCCTACTCCTATCCACATGTTTCTTTATGCCAGTTACAGGTGGATCTTATCACACTTTAATTCCTGTCCCTAAAGTTTCTAGTTAGCAAAGTATTGCATGGTATTTGAATGTTGCTGATTAACATCTAAGAGAATATCCCCAATAACATTCCCATTGTGTATTAAGTCAATCCAATTTTTGATTAATTTTTTTTCTTATTTTACTGAAACCAGCCATTTTTCCATGTTAATTTGGTCTCAAGAGAGGATAACATAATTGTCATTCAACTCCCTTTAGAAGCTACTAATTTCTAAAGTGGTTCAAATGTGCTGAAAGCCAACTCAGTACTAGGAATTAAAACTGACAGATAGCTACATAACATTAAAGTTGCTGGGGAAGAGTTAGACCATTGAGCTATAAAATGAAACGTCTATGTTTCCAAAATCAAAACCCGTCCCCTCCAAAATATTGTCCTTTCATTCCCATTCTGCCAGTTATGGTGTAGAAAAGCAAGCTGATAGAACTTACTTTGTCTTGCACTTTTATACCCACAGAGCTTCAGTTTCCTCCTTGTCAAAAGTCATCAGCTTGGTAACATTTTCATCTTTCTCTGCTGTAGGATTATTAAATCAGTGGAAGTCTCAGGTGGTGATCACCTTAGCAATCTCTGGAGGCCTATTTTCTACATGAAATAACTTAGGTTCATTTAGGGATTGCTTTGAGGTCACCTGTCTAGTTACTTCAAAAGCAGGAATAGTACAAAGGTTTATTCTTCTAGTTTGTGTGTGCTGTTTATAATCAATTCTGTTTCTCTTTATGTTTGCTTTTATTTGTTTGCTTTTCTCACACATAGGTAGAGTGATTGCTTTTTTTTGGTGATATAGCAGACATCCTATGACTGCATTATCCATATCCATTTTGCCACTACTTCTGTGGGGTGGACAGCCAAAAGAGTCAGGCTGCCCTTGGCTCCAGTTTAATGGAATAGAGATGAGCAGCTGACTCAGTGAATCAATCATAATCTTTATCCTGTGAATTTGAAAATGTGAGATGGGGGCTTCTAAAACATACCAATTCACCAGGCCCTCCTAGAAATCAATTAAAGCAGAAATATTGGGGTGAGACCCATAATTTTTAACTCCTAAATTATTTCTAATGGTCAGAATTGAGAACCACTGATTCTGATCTTAGTTTTTTAATACTTATTTTCATAGGCTATCTAATTTCTGGGTGCATATATGTGAATTTGTATATATATTTGTATTATGTACATGTATATGTATGGCTATATTCATATGCATTATTCCAGAAACATAATCTTTGACCTTTATAATTGTCATATTTTTCACTAACCTGAGTATACAATTTTGATTTAGTGTTCATGTTCCTCCTGTCTTCAGTGATCATCTTTCTACCATATTACTCCATGTAATATTTAGTTGCTGTCAACTAAATATTAATTACAAAAATATCAGTTTCTCTATTGCATAAAATATGATTAAAACTTAAGATAAGGAATTAGCCCTTAAAATAATGCAAAAGTAATTTATCCTGTATAACACTTTTCTGATAAAAATATATCTATATAAAATGATAAATTCTATTTTGATTAATAGGTTAAATTGACCTTTTCTTTTAATTCATTTTTTTCTATATTACACTTATTAAAAATACTACAGAATTTAATTAATGTTTAACATGGAAAATTGTGTTTGGTAATTGGCTTAATTTTTTAAATAATTGGTTACATATTAAATCCTCATTTTCATAGAACACTGCTCATTACTAAGAAAAATAATTCTAGTCAATAAAATATTCATCACTTTGTTGGAGCTTTTCTTCCTAACTTAATAAGAAAAAAGTTAATTTTTATTGAATTACTTCCAGTTAGGGATATCAATTTAAAAAAGGCAAATTTCTTATTATCTCTAGCTTACAGTTTATATGTATATATGTAGTTACCCAAGTATTTATGTATGTATGTGTGTGTGTTTATGTGTAAATATATAGTTACTCAAGTGTTGTGTTTACTTAAACAGAAATAGTTATCATCCATAAATTCTTGTTGGTTAATTGCTTACTAATTGCATTTACTAGCTCAAAGTAAAACACTGTTGTGCATTGTGTCTTTCATACTAAAGTATAGGTTGTAACCAAGTCCTATGGTGATGAGGAATACATTCCTTGATGAGTCAGAATATTATTTCAAACACCAATAATTCATATTTCATATAGGCATTTGCTTACTCATAACCTAGCTAAAAATCAATCTGAAATTTCATATTTTTAGAGGAATATTCATCCAAAGGGGACAGTTTTATTCTTTTATAATTTACATATATACAAATGATGCAGTTTAGTCTGTTATAAAGTATTGTCAGTCTCATATCAGTTGACTTAAATAATGAACCTATAATATTTTAAATATAATAAATTCAGGTTCTTCAATGACAAACTATACTTTTCCCACGTTTGCATTTATTTGTGAGGCTTCTTATATTTTGATAAAAAAACATTTGTTGCAAACCTATTACATCTTTTAAAACATGGTTAAAATACTTTGAGAAATCCAGAAATAGCTCAAAAATAATTAATATATTCTATAAATAGTGAATATATTTGGAAATTTTGAAAATGTCTTCCTTTGGAGTTTAGAAATAATTGCTAAGAAATTGACAGAGACTGTCTCACATAACCACATAGAAGTAACCAAAGATTGTATTCCACTGGCTTTTTTGATTCAAATAGAGTTCCTCAGGCATTTCCGTTAAGAATCATAAATAAATCTTATCTTTATTCAACTCTTTTTAATCTTTATATGAAAAATAAGGAAAAAGAATAAATGGAACCATGTTTGAAAGCTTTTCTTGGGTTGTGAAATATAGCACATTTATAGAAAAATGCTCCCCCTATAGTACAGTTTAATGAGTTGTCACTAAATGAACAGCCAGATAAACTCTAGGTCAGGAAATAAAAACATTTTCAGAGTCTGTAAGCCTCCATTGTGCTTCTTCTCATCTCTATCTATTGCTGCCTTGAAGACACTCTCTATACTGACTTTTGTGCCAATAAGTTACTTGCTTTCCCTCAAAGTTTTACCACCAAAGTATATATCTACAAACACTGTATTTATTATGGTTTTGTCTAGTTTGAAGAACATATAAATGGAAACATAATGTATTTTCTTGGCCTGGTTTCTTTCACACAACAATATTTTTGATATTCCTATACGTTGTTTTAAGTTACTGCAATTCACTTTTATTATAATACTATTCCATGGTACGAGTATGCTATAATGCCTTTATTTTAATATTGATGGACATTAGGTTGTTTGTATTTTGGAACTATCACAAATAATGCTGCTAAGAACATTTTTATTATGTCTCTTGGTATACACATGCATATATTTTTCTCGGGTACTATATTTGGGGGAGTAGAATTGGTAGGTCAGAAAGTGTGTGTTTATCCAACTTAAGTAGTTTGATGCTAAACTGTCTTTTTAAACCAAGTTAAGAAACCTGACTTTCAGAATAATTGTACTAATTGAAACATTCCATACTTTAGCTGAAAAAAATAATACAAAGTCCTCAGTTCCAAAGTTGTCCTGCCTAACATGACTAAGACACACACACATTCACTTCATTCCCAAAAGGAGGCATTTGAGAGTAACTCCCAGAAATTACTTCCACATTTGATACCATAGGATGACTTTTCTCAGAGTCCATGATTTCCAAGTGATATGATTATTCCTCCAGTTCTTCCAAAACTATTCCAGATAGAGGTCCCACCATCTCAAATGTAATATGCTGATTAGTTATAGTTATGCTATGTAGTTGTTAAATGATAGGAGGAAAAAAATAAATTCATCTTTTTGTTTTGCTTAGCATGTCCTGTAAAATTCTATCTAGTCTTGTAAATTGGGCTCCTTGATTGTCACTTCACTGCCAGCCCACTGTGGCAGAGGTTTGAACTATTTTCATCAGCAAAGAATATGGTGCTACAGGAACTAAAGGAATACTTAGTCATTTCAATAAGAAGTATGTGGTCAAAGTAAAATAGGCAATTTGGGAGGTGTAGTAAGATAAGAATTAAGTGTCCGTTTTATTTGGCAGGTTGAAGGATATTTTTGAATTTATGGCAAACAGTTTTAAGAATGCAGGAAATAGAAGACAGATTGTAGTAGAGTGAGGAGTAGGGGGGTGCAGGGCTCAGTAAGGAAATGGAGATAGGATATCACTGCTTAGGGAGTTAACTTGGGCCTTTGTCGGCCCACTGACCTATGTGGCTAGAAATGTCATTCAGAATACTATGTTAAAGGAATAAACTGGTGTGACAGCTCTGAATCGTTAAGACTAAAGTCAAGTGGGGCTGGTCATAGGCAGTGTTGAAAAGAGCAAGGTTGTTGAAGTTAGGGGATTGGCATCGTCCTTAAATGGAGACACAGCTTACTTTGATGCTTCTAAAGTTCCTTGCACTTGTTTTATAATCTTAACTCTTCAATGTTAAAAGTAATTGGTTTGTCTAATTCTATCTAAATACTCAGTTAAAATCATTATCAAAATCTCTTAAATGTATCATAATTCAAAGTAGAATAGCTAGAATCTCTTGCCCCAGGAATGGACTTTTTAACTAAGGCACAGTTGTCTCATCACCCTTAGGGAAGATATGAACTAGAGAGCGCAGCTGGATATCCAGTAGACAGCTTTACCTAAACTGAGGTTTCTTGGGGTAAGAAAGCCAAAATGTCACCTGATATTTTGAGCTTGATCTTCCTAGTGTAGTGAGTGTATTTCTTTGTAATGTTGGAATTTCAAAGTCAGTAATCAAGTATATGTCTGAAATTGCTTTCAAAAGTTTGAATGACTTACCCTCAGTTTTTAAACACTTCCTTTTCTCCTAACTCCTATTGTGGTCAGTTCAGTTTGACACTAGAAGCCAAATAAAGTGTTTAGTGTAGGATTGCCTGGATTCTCATGGACTTTTTCAACACTGTCTTTAGAATGGTTATTTTTAAATAATTGGTTATCAATAAATTTGTGTTCATCAACCAATTTTCAATAAATTAGTTCCCCAACCTTTTATTTAATAAAGTTTTAAACCTAAAGAAAAGTTGAGGAACTAATTTATAACTGCCTTTAAAAAAAAATCCAGAGTCCAGTCAAGGTTTACATAGTGCTTCAGATTGTTTGGTCTCTTTAGTGTCTTTTAATCAAGAAGGTTCTTCTCGCCTCGTTGTTTATTTGTTTTTCATGATCTTTACTATTTTGAGGAGTCTGGACTAGTTGACTTGTAAAATGTTCTGATTTTGCTTTTGTTTTTCTGTTTGGTTTTGTTTTCTAATTAGGTTTTTTTCCTCTATAAGAATGCTACATGAGTCATACTGTATGGTTCTGGTTGCTTCTTAGCAGTAGGTAATGTTAGACTCTTAATATTGGGGATGACAAGTTAGGCCACTTTGTTGGGGCTGGTAACTGCAAAATCTCCTTGTTCATATCATTTTGAAAAATGTGAGTATTTTTTTCCAGCTCCCTGCCTCCTCCCATAATGGTTCATAAGATGGTTTTATATCTTTTGACAATCATATTTTAAAGCAGTTATTATACCGGTGGTTGCAATGTGGTGATTTAAAAATTATTTCTTCTGCTTAATTATCTGGAAATCTCCAATATGCAAATATTTCCATTTCTTCTCTCTCCTCTTTTTCCCCCCAAATTATTTATACAGGACATAGCTAGGGATTACCAGATTTTAAAAAAATGCACTGAAGGCAAAAGATTTCTCTTGCACTTGTTTTTCTTTTCTGCATAATTTCTCTTCACCAAGTTTTCTCATTATATTCCTACCAATCTTGATCCAGTGCCTTCATATCTTCTTTTATTCTTTCCTGAATATTGCAGTGCTTAAAGTTTACTATTATCTATTTTGGAACTTCAAACAGATTACTTGCTACCTTTGGATGTAGGTTTTTCACAAAATCATGATAATTACACATAGGGTTGTGAGAATTTCACAAAATAACATAATTTCTTTCATTTAAAACAGTCTGGTATATTGTTGAATTTTAATAAATTGTCATCATTATTATCAGCAAATTGAAAACGCCGGGCAGAATTAAGCATGTTTCCTTCCTGCTTTACATTTTCTACTATACTTGTGTTTTAGGAATTTTTATGGTTATTTAGCTAATATTACTTATTTATAAGTTAATTATATTTAAATAATACCCTCATTATTTAGCAAAGCATAAAATGGATAAACTAATGTTTCAAAACACATAATTATTGAATAGAAGAAAAAGACCATGTAAAATAAACTCACATAAAAGTTGTACCTTTATGAGGCTTTTTGGAAATTGTTTTTAATTGTTACTGTTGCCTCTACCTTACTGAGAATATTAACAATATGGTAGTTTAACTGGCAAACACGGAAATTAATATCTATTGTGGTTTAAAGGTGATAATTAATCACACATGTTTGGAACAGAGATGGACAGAGGTTTCAGAACAATGGAGATAAAAATATGGATGCTATTATTCACACTGTTAAGTCAGATTGCCCTATGTTCAAATGTACTCCCTTCTGCACCCCCACTGAGTGTGTACATTGGGCTAATCTAGCTAAGAAAGAGTATAAGGCTTCCAAACATTAACCTGTTCAGACAAAAGCAGGATTTTAACTCATATTTTTGAGCTTTAAGAGCATTGGCAGAAAAAGTAAACCATAGAACTGTCTCTAGGAAAGCAGGTCCTGGGGGCCTGAGGGAGAGCAGGATCAGGATGAAAATGGAGAATGTCAAGCAGAGCAGCCCAAAGAGAACGAGTAAAGCCAAATATGCCCTGTGCCTTTTTTTTTTCTTCTCAGAGGAGCATATGGGAGAGAGACAATAGAAGCGGGATAAGTATGCCCAGGGAGGAGAGAGCTTGCGAAACAGAGTTGAGAGTTAGGGTTATTGGTTCCAAGGCTATTGAAAAAAATCCAGATAAGAATTGGTGGGTGGCTGCAGTGCAGTTAAGAAATGGTCAGATTTGGGATAGACTTTAAACTTTAAGTCATTAGGAATTGCTGATGGCTTGGGTACAGAATATGAGAGAGTCTGGGACACCTGTAAGGTTTGGGACTCAACCCTCTCTGGAATTTTCTTCAGTCTCACAGTGTGCTGAACTTTGTTTCTTTGTACAGATTAAAATGTAATTCAGTGGTTCTCATTATTTTAAATTAGTTTCTAATTTTGTCAAAGCCATACAGGTACTTATTTTTTTAATTAAAATGATATTACATGAGTTTGTGTCAAAAAGGTCAGTCATCAGCATTTTGTCTTTTTATCCTCCAGAATTACTCCCCAGATGATATCACATTTCCAACTCTTTTTTTTTAGTTTCCTTTTTTTTTGTAGAATTTACTTACATATTTTTAAAATAATGGGATTATATTTCAGTTACTTTATTTACTAATTTTAGTAATTATTGATTCCCTGTTACCATAGATGAAGATTTAGCTCTCAACCCACACTCACATCTCTGCTCCACCGTCTCTTGTCTTTTTGATCTAAATAACTCTAAATTTGTTAGTAGATAAACAGAATCTATTCTCATTGTGATAACTGTAAATACAGTTCACTTCCAAATTATGTGGTATGTTTTGAAGGCCTTTTCTCTCCCATTACCTCCCTTCATCCCTCACACACTGTAATTAATAATTGCTTCATTTACATTAGTTTTCTATATATATAAATGAGTATTTTTCTCCAAATGCATCAATCTGTCTGTCAGTCTACCAGATTTACTCTTCCTGGATATATTTTTGCCCAAGTGTTTCCAGTATGTATTCGTTGGAGTCTAGGTCTGATGTAGAGATGTTATTCATGCATCTCTCTCCTCTCTTGTATCTTGTATTCTCCCCTTTCTGAATCCTGACTCTTCTTTATGTCTGCCAAAACCATCTTCTAGCATAGTGTTTCTCAGTCTTTAGTGTGTCTCAGAGTCACACAGGGGTATTTTTAAAACACACATTGCTAGGTTACTCCCCCAGCGTTTCTGATTCCTTATTTCTGGAGTAGGGAGAGTGAATTTGCTTTTTTAGCCAGTTCCCACATGATGCTTCTGATTCTGGAACTACCATTGAAAACCAGTATTCTAGAATAGAAAGAACAAATTTTTGAGAGCTTTCATATCTTCCTATTTCAGATAGTAAGATAAAGTGCACTATTGTCTACAGTGCTTCATACCTCCCTATACATGAGCCTTTTGTTGTGTGACTTTGCAGCCCCTGCCATTAGAAGCAGAGTTTATTTCTCTTTGTCACTAACGCAGGACTTGGTCATGTGCCTTGCTTTGGCCAATTGTGTTTTAGCAGATATGACTCAAGCAAAGGATTTAAACTTGTTTGTAGAGTGAACTTCTCTTGTGTTTCCTTGAGAAAAACATGCCTTGGTTGGCCTTATCCTCTCAAATGTGAGAGACATGTGAGACAACCCCAGCTGAGCCTAGCTTAGAGGAGCTTAACCCTAGACAATCTGCAGAAGCATGGGTGAAAAATAAATATTTGTTTCTGTAAGCCACTGAATTATGGCATAGCTTGTAATGGGGCATTATTGTGGAAATAGCTGAAAAATACAGAATGTTTGGGTTAAAAATTGTTTTTCCTAGAATGTTCATTTGTTTGAGAGCATACATTTTTTTTCCCCCTCTGTGGAACACTTGAGAAACTTCTCTAAACTCAAGGATTTGAAATTTCACAATGATGGACATTCTTAGGAATCTTTTCTCATTTATTGTGTTGAGTTCATGAGAGACCCTTTAGTTCTGGAGATATAAATTCTTTATTTCTAGGAATTTTCTTACATTATTATTTTTTGTCTTGTGTAATTACCCCTTTCTGTTTTGTTTATTTGCTCTTTTTAGAACTCCTGTCATTTAAATGTTATACTTTCTTGATTGATTCATCTTTTCTCTTTTTTTTTTAACATCTTTATTGGAGTATAATTGCTTTACAGAGGTGTGTTAGTTTCTGCTTTATATAACAAAGTGAATCAGTTATACATATGTCCCCATATCTCTTCCCTCTCCCTCCCTCCCACCCTCCCTATCCCACCCCTCTAGGTGGTCACAAAGCACTGAGCTGATCTCCCTGTGCTATGCAGCTGCTTCCCACTAGCTATCTATTTTACATTTGGTAGTGTATATATGTCCATGCCACTCTCTCACTTTGTCCCAGCTTACCCTTCCCCCTCCCCATATCCTCAAGTCCATTCTCTACTAGGTCTGCATCTTTATTCCCGTCTTGTCCCTAGGTTCTTCATGACCATTTTTTTTAGAGTCCATATATATGTGTTAGCATACGGTATTTGTTTTTCTCTTTCTGACTTACTTCACTCTGTATGACAGACTCTAGGTCCATCCACCTCACTACAAATAACTCAGTTTCGTTTCCTTTTATGGCTGAGTAATATTCCATTGTATATATGTGCCACATCTTCTTTATCCATTCGTCTGTCAATGGGCATTTAGGTTGCTTCCGTGTCCTGGCTATTGTAAATAGTGCTACAGTGAACATTGTGGTACATGACTCATTTTGAATTATGGTTTTCTCAGGGTATATGCCCAGTAGTGGGATTGCTGGGTCATATGGTAGTTCTATTTGTAGTTTTTTAAGGAACCTCCATACTGTTCTCCATAGTGGCTGTACCAATTCACATTCCCACCAACAGTGCAAGAGGGTTCCCTTTTCTCCACATCCTCTCCAGCATTTATTCTTTGTAGATTTTTTGATGATGGCCATTCTGACTGGTGTGAGATGATATCTCATTGTAGTTTTGATTTGCATTTCTCTAATGATTAGTGATGTTGAGCATCCTTTCACGTGTTTGTTTATCTCTAGAACATTTTCTTGACTTTGTCTTCTAAACATGCCACTAATATTTTTAAAAATTGTCAGTTTTATCTTTAATTTTTCCAGTACTCCTTCTTCTTTGAATTTTTCTTATAAATCAAGTCATGTGTTTATTTTATAGTTTCATTTTCATCTCTTCTTCTGAGGACGATGAGAATCTATCTGTGAATTTTTATTCTTTGTGTTACAGGTTTTTTATTCAGTTTTTTGCTTTGTTTATTTGGGGGTCTTTTCTTTCATGTTGGGTATTTTACTGATGGAAGCTCTGTTTGGATGAGATGGGTCTTTGTGATGGTGGAGCTTTTTGGTAGAATGGCAAAGTATTGTGTCATCTTTTTTATTGAGGACACTCAAATTCTGTGTAAGTCTGTTTTAATTTTTTGTTTCCCATTTGCCATTTAGTTTCATGTCAAATAATCTTTCAGTCCACTTTCTGAGTGTGTGTTGGTTAGGTTGGTGAGATTGATCAGGTGTTAGGGAGGGGGAATTATGCCTGGCTGCCAGGATTCTGGTAGGTTAGGGCAAGAGAAACTAGCATTCTGCAGTTCACAATGTAGCTGTACAGTTTATCTCTGTTTTCGGCCCTGCTCCTGAAATCTGTCCTTAACTGGGCCGATGACCACGAGTCCGGAGACTCCAGCTCATTTCCTCCAAGAGGAGAGGCAGGCCCTTGGATTCTCTTGTCCCATAGATGTTTATATTTTTATTTCTTTTACTTTTTAAAAGCCAGTTATCACTTCTCCTCTTGCTTTCTGCTGTCTGACAAGTAGATATAGATTGTATGCTGTTTTCTATTCTCTTATTTTCTGTCTTCAGGTTTATAATCATTTACCATTACTTTGGTGGAGCCTGGGACAAGCAATGAGATAATTCATGTAGACATTCAACCATGTTTTACTAAGTATAATTTGTAAACTCTGTTAAGTAGAGTGTAACATCCAGGAAACGAGAATGTATGGCTGTCTTAATCACAGTTCCATACCCATGGTCTAGCACAGTGCCAGGCACATAATTAGTACTCATTAAATATGTGATGACTAAATCTATGAATGAATTCTTCAAAATGAAATACCCATGCAGTATTTAGATGTCTGTTTGAGTCCCTGTGTTTCTAGCCTAAAAGATAGAAAATGTAGAAGTAGAGTGGGAAGCAGGCCAGGCTCTTCTGTTTATCTGGCAAAGTGGCACAGAAAGATGGACAGTTGTTATTTACCAATTCAGTTCCATTAGCCTTGCCCTGAGTCGACTTACCAGATTTGGCAGGCTGTTTACACTGAAGTCTTTCCAAGGAATACTTCTTTACCTACTTCTAGGGTATATAGATCACATTTCTGTGCCACTAGTTAAGTATTTTGGAGTAATTATTTTTCTCTATCCTGAAGATATGGAAAATCAAAAAAGTATTTTTATTTCTTTGACTCTTAAATGTGTTGTGGTGAATTAAGAAGTCACCCTCCATATACCCTGGTAGAAGATAGCCATATTTCATTTGAACAAATCTGCCATCAGGTAACTCTGTATACTTGCATTCTTAAAAAACACACAGATGATTGTGAAATACTTCATAAAGAATGCAGAAAGCAGAACAGGTCTGAATATTCCTTTTGTCTTTCTTGTGAGATTAGAATTTCTCAGTATCCATAGCCTGGCACTTTTATGAGAACATTGGCATGATGAATGTGTGCTTCTCAGAAAAGTTGAGTTAGATTACTTTATTCTCTATTTTTTAAGAACTTCTGACTCCTGATTTGATTTAGATCTTTTGACTAATGTCCATATAACCCAGCATGACTTATAAAATCTGCCTTTATAGGTATGTGCTTATTAGTATATGTTCGATACATCAAAACAGTTATAAGAGCAGGCAAATATTCTAAGTATTTCCCTCCAAGGAAGATTACCAGTTTGGGAGTAAAAGTAAATAAACGTGTATAAATATTATACATGTTACAAATGAAAATACTTCAGGAGTAGAAAATTTATTGGCATGTGTGTAATAAATTGGTACACTGTTACATAAACCTATGTTTTCTTATTGTCTGAAAAATCCCAAAGTTCCCTTTCTCTTACCATCTTTGTACTCCAATTTGAAATTGAATCCTTATAAAGGAAACAGAATAAAGCAGTGCCAAAATCACAGTGTGTCTATTTTACTTCTAAATATTCAACTTAGGTACACAGATGTAGGTGACGTACTCTATAGATAGCCCATTAGCTTTTGCTGTATTCTTGGGACCAAATTAGTATTGCTACCATCCTGTGACTATGACCATTCTTAATGACTCTTGCAATGCTTATGGATGAAACCAATTCTCAATTATCACTCTGGTAATTGAGGCTGCATTTTTAGCATAAGTGAAAACCATGGGAGGCCCAAAACTTCATTGTGGCAGAGAACCCCAAAGCCTCCTCACTCTGTCCTTTCTCTTATAACTTCACCTTCATTTTATTCCAAAACCTTGTTCTCTTTTGAGCAGATTGCTCTGTGCCTGGAATAGATCCATGAATATACACTAATTTACCACCATCTTCCATCCTTTTTTTTTTTTTTTTTCATTCTGAGCTATCAGCCCCTTTTATCCATTTTGCTTCCCAGTATACAAGCTTTGTTCACACTCCTACATCTGCTTTTTCTTATATTATTCCTAACAGAGACCCGTTCAGAATGGTAGATATCAGGGATCCATTTGTGTTTAATTTGTACTCGGTGTATAGACTAAGTCCTGTAAAGGCAGGATGTTTGTCCTAATAAATGGCGTTTCTCCAGAGCCTAGCACAGTATATAGCACATAGTAGGCATTTGGTACATATTTGTCATGTGAATAAATGTAACTGTTTATGATTTAATTACATTTTGAACTTCCAAATAACAAGGGCTATTTCTTTAATCCAGCCCCTAAGGGGTGTGTTTGAGAATTGCACCAGGAACTGACTCTTGGTGCGTCATGAGAGGAAATAATTTGCTCTGATTGTTGTTGCATTTAACAGCAATAACCACAAAAATGCTTGTTAATTCTTAATTGCCCATGGAGATATATGTGGTATTGTATGAAGAGATGAAAAAGCACAAAATTTAATGGGCTTGACAAACCCCTGTGTTGTAGACTCAGACATGCTAGACCAGACAAAAGGCAGAATTTCAGCCATTTTTATGTAAAAATTATGAAAAATAAAAATTTCCATTTTTGTACCATGAAATGCTTTCACTTTAAAAAATATTTTACTTAAAAGTTTAGAACAATTTTTATGTAGTTGTCCAACTACTAACAAAAGGATAGAAGAACCCAGTATATACACAAATGGTTTAGCAAATTTTATGCCAATGAAAGTATTCTTGCTATAGTGCTATAATTTTTAGAAATCTCTATACATAAATAATAACCATTAGTAAATTAGTAATTAAAAGCCTCTTGATTATCAAAGATGATTAATAGTTTAAGAAAGTCTCTTCTTACTGATTGAGGGAAAGAAATGTTACACATGTCATTACCATGTATTTGGGAAATTCAAGCCTTTAAACTCTAAGTGACAATAATGCCCTTCATAAAACAAGGAGAGACATCTGTGTTTTCTTTTTTAAAAGATTATTGTAATTGACAATATGTGTGCTGACATCATCCTAATTATTTTAATTTGCTAATAATTGTCCTCCACAAAATAGTAGAACAAGTTCAGCCTTAAGATGCATATGTTTTGCTAATGTTAAGATTAGCTGATTAATATTGATGACAGCTAAGGCCAGTGGCTAATGTCTGACATCTGTTTGGGAAGTCAGTGTTCCAATTCAGGAAGCTGGCATTTCTGTCGGGGTTAGAATGAAGGGTTATTGTGTAAGGAATTATGATGAGGGTTTTGTGTATGGTTAAGGTTAGGAGTAGGGACATGATCTATTTCATTTCTGTTCATCTCAGTGTATTTCTGGTGTCAAGCTGCTTGCTCTATTCTGTGTTAACAGAGAGGTCTTCCCCTCTGTTCCCTCGTGGCACATTCACTGTGGCACATTATTTCACTTGCTTCTTCTATGTTAATGGACTGATGTATCTCTTTTTCTTTTCTTCTGTTTGTCCTTACCTCCTTGTCCTTAAATGATCTTTTCATTTGGGACAGAGGCATTTCTTTTTGTTCCAGTTTTTTTTTTTTTTTTTTTTTAGTTTTGGGAGGAAAAGGTTAAAATATACAGATTTGTCCCAAAACTGTCTGGAACTTTTATGAATCAAACCTAAAAACAAAGCAAAACAAAATGTCATAAAGTTTTTGACATTATTCTGACATAGAGATTATTTATTTCTCTTTCTCTAGTGGACTTCAGTTGGCTTCAAGTTTTAACTAGTATGTAGAAGTGAAAAGCAGAGTTTGCACACAGTTTATACAAAGGGAGGAATGAAAGCTTCGTAACCTACTTACTGTAACAAAAGGGGCAATAGTGAAGTAGCCACAAAGGTTCAGAAAGCAGATCAACTGGAAAAGTAAAGGATACTGAGACCTTTCAGTGTGTTGAACAAAAGCACAATCAAAATCCCTTTTCTTTTTATTTCTACTTTGCTTCAACTGAAAAATCAAGTAGAAAGTCACCAAAATCTTGAAAATTCAGGAAAAATTTTCAAAAACATTTGAGGGTCTTACTATATTATATACTTTGCTTACTTGATGTTTGTAATGAAGTCTCTGAAGCCATTGTGTCAACGCGATCGTGACATTCCATGCAGTAAAGCAGGAAAATGGAACTTTAACACAGTCTTAGAAGATTGTTTTCAGAAATGATTTTTTTTAACAATATGGCTTTGTGCTTTAAGATATTACTTAACACCAAAAAATATTTATTTACTGAACATCTCCTGTTGGGGGAAAGCAAAACTAAATCAGAAGAAAATTGAAATTAGGTAATGAACATTCCATATTAATTGTAGGCTGGGGCTAGGAGAACTGTTGTTTTCTATTATAATCTGTTCAGATCATTATGTATTAATTTTGACCCAAGGATTTTTTTTTTTCATTTCAAAAAAATATCCTAGTTTCCGAACTTCTAGCTTGGGCAAGGTGCTACTTAAACTTTTCATGCTTAAGAGTCCACATCTTTAATATTATGTTCAGTATTTTCGTTGGAAACATCTTTGCCATAGAAATTTTTGCCACAAACATTTTTGCCACATAACTAATCAATCTTAGGGCAATTTTGCTGTTAAAAAATAATGGAAAATGAAAGACATTAAAAAGACCTAATGAAACATGGAAAATGAATAAAAACTATATTGTGAAACACAAAATATTTGAGTACATTGAAAATGTTACAAATTCATGGCAGTACTGTGCAAATAACTGATTTTATTGATCTTTCGTGGGTTGTACCTAAGTACTTGTCTTCTAGGTCTTTTGTTCATAACATCCTATAACTTTATGTACTTTTTTGCTTGTTGATTCATCTTCTTGTTCAGCATTATACTTTTTCTATTTCACTAAAATTACTTTCTTCATTAAGAGAGGTATCAGTTTCCAAATACTAAGACGCATGTTTGTAACTGAGCTTTGTATTGTGTCGTGAAAGCCTCTATGTTGTTTGTTTTTGGCATATTGTCACATGTCACATGTTCCAAAGTTCCATAGGAAATGTGAGTTCAACTGTGTACCTTCAAGACCCTGGAGACCTCTTCCTCCTCCAGTGTAGTGTGTTTCAGAATGAGAAACTAACTCTTGGAGCAAATCATCACCACTTGTCAGTTCAATAAAGCCATCAATACTGTTGCTAACTGGAGGAAATGCTAACTCATTTCAACCAGCTGAAATCAAACTGTCAATCAGTTATTTTATCTTTCACAGCAAAATTGCCTTACACTCAATTAGTTATATGGCAAACATGTTTGTGGCAAAAACCCTGTGTCAAAGATGTCTATAGCAAAGATGCTTATGGCTAAAGTACCTAGAACCTTTTACAGTGGGTATGGTAATAGGGATATTGTGATAATTAATGAAGTAATTCACGTAGCACATTTAGACATACCTGATAGTAAGTGCACAATAAATGTTGTTTAATATTGGTAGAATCATAATATTTTCTAACATGACACCCACCTAGCATTGGGCCTTTTCTTAGAATATGCTCAGTAAATTAATTAATGAATAAAGAAACTTTCCATAGCATTTTCATAAGAATAAGATTCAAGGAAATTATAGAAATTTAGAATTAGAAGTTAATTAGTGTACCTAATAAGGCAGTTCTTTAACTTGTACAGATGGATTAATATTCTTTTACTGCAAAATATTTTCCTTAAAATAAGAAAAAATGTGAATACATTTAACTTTTGCTCCTTGGTACTAAGCTCTGAAGGTTCACAGAGTTGGTCTACACTTTCTGTCATACAATAACGCTAAACATTAGCTTTCAGGAATATAAGAGTCTTATATAGACTACTTTCTGGGTAAAACATTCATTTGTTCTCAGTTGACTTGATTTTCTCAAGAACTCATTATTCAGTCATTCTGATTTGTAAATATATCCCTGCATATATTATGGGTAGAACAAAATAAAGATTCCAGAAAGATCTGACTTGTGCCTAGTAGGATTATTAATAGCTGTTCTTACATTACTATCACCTCAGCTAACAAAGATTTATCACTTGTTATATGCTAGGCACTGTAGTAAGGCTATAGATGATTTACTTCTCCTTTTGTCCAGAAGCCTCATAAGGCAGATTTCATTACCATCATCAACTTAGAAACTGGGGTCCGGTCTGGTCATATCACCAGCCTAAGGACTTGCATATAGTCACCAAGACTGACATATCTCAAACACTGGTCTTCTCTGACAGGAAAAATTGAGCTTTCACCTCTCCACTTTGTTGCTCTCTTTTCTGCCATGCTATAAACCATATCTTTTTGAAAAATATGGCTAAAACCTTAGGAATTTACCAACAGTTAAAAAAAACACCTAAGAATTAGAATTTGGCTGGTTGATTAGGCTCCTGTATACAAATAGGATTCCAATCCAGAGTGGGGGCTTTAAATATATTTCATTTAACTCTTTATTATAATGAAGGTGTTGTTATGGCCATTTACATTAATATATATCATGTACCTCTCTGGTCACACATGAATTGCTAATGCAAGGATATTGAATTTGCGTTATGTCAAAGGTCTGTGCCACCTTTGTGAGTATGTACTATTTAAGATTGCATTAGCATTTTTGGCATGGCATATTATTATCTCATATTAAGCTCTGCTGACTAAAACACATCTTTTTCAGATGAACTATTCAGTGGACATTCTAAGAACTGGTACCTCGGTGACTAAGAACCTAAAGGCTGGGTTCTTAAGAGAACAACTTATCAGATCATTACTCTAATGAGAATCTTCCCCCTAGGAAAGATTCATACTCAGTCCATACTAATTCACTTCTGCGACCCTAAAGTTACTTGCTTGGCTCTGCTGTCAGTTAAAAGTGGCACCAAGCAACAGGATACAAACATGAAAACAAAGAAAAGGAAAGGAAGGTCTTTCAGTGGTTTGATATTTTCATTGATAGTTGCAGGGTTCATGCCAATAAAAATCATTATTTAGACAGCATTAATGTAGTTACTGACTCAAGCAGTTTGTTCATGCATGCAATATTTTGATATTCTTCTTAAAAAATAATGATAAGGGATGGATGTACTCTGAAAGAAAGACAATAACAATATAAAAAACGATTGGGCATATGCAGTTCAGTTAAATATATCTAAGGTACAGGTTAAGATAATGGGAACTTTACATCTATCATATTCATTGGGAGATGGTTATTCTAGATCTTTGAATTAATTTAGTAATATAACCATAAAATAACATGCTTTAAATTTAAAAAATGAAATACATGACGGGAATTACAGCAGCAAATGGATATTTTTTAAACTGAAGGCAAAGTGAAGCATATCTCAAAGGAACCAACAAATGAGAGAAGATAATCAATATGCTCAAATAGAAAAGTATGCTTAGTACACAAAAGTGTGCCGTTTCTGAGGATGCTGGTGTAAGAGAATTACCTCTTTCAATAAAATGAATCAATTGTAACCACATTTCAAAGTAATCTTTTACTATTTGATTTTTTTGAAACATGAAATTAATTTTACTACACGTTTTTCATATAACAATATGTTACAGGCATAGAGCACTTTCCTAACTTAGTATTTGAAACCTTGTGTAGAGAAAATGTTTTCCTGTTTTTATATTCTTGAATTAGCCATAACTTATGACACTCTTTGAGGAAGGTTTTATTTTCCCTTGACAAGTTTTAGTAAATTGAATTTAGTGGAATTTGATACAACTAGATGCATATGATGAGGTAGATAATTTAACTGTCAAACAAACTGTAGGTAGTTAGGCTACATAACACTTTTGTTTTTTAAACCAGGAAAGTATCAGTTAAATAGCATTCATTCCTTTCAAAATACTTCCTTAGCTCAGGCCTTCAAAAGAATCTCAATGCTGTTGTTAAAAATATTTTGAATTACTGGTCATAAAGGAGTTTTAAAACATTCCTGTGAAGTGCTTTAGAGCTTCACCCTGTAGCATCGGGAGTATTCATTACTGTTCAAACAAGAGAACAGAATACAAGACTGGCCGCAGCAGTTGCCTGCTTCAGAGATTCAAGTCGAGTGGAAATCAGAGAAAAGAACAGGCAGCACAAATGGTTAACAGTAAGTTAGTGTTTCTGAAATTAGCTGAAATCGTTTTAATAGATATTTGTATTTTAATAGCATCCTTTAATTCATACTTTGAAATGAAAATACGTGCCAAATTGAGAAGGTATTTGCGAATTTATAGGACTATTAATTTTCAGAACTGGATTCTTAAGACTGATATGAATCACGCCAAATGCCAAAATCTAAAAATAACCTCCCAGTCAATTTTTATTATCTTTGTTTTTTGATTTATTAAAAAAGTCTATTTAAACATCTGAATCTTCACTAAGCTATATAGAGGATCACTATAGTTCTAGGAGAATGTTCTAATTATTCATTTTCATTTATGTAGTATATTATGTTGCCTGAAAAGCTATCAGTGTAGCAGAATACAATGACAGAGAAACAGTCCCGGTAACTGAGAATGCTATTGCATCAGGATCCATTACATATTTTTCTTTATTTTTCAACTCAGGATGGGCAGAATTTAGAGATCTGACCTATCCTTTTTCCTTTGTTTAAGTATTTTTAAATTCTGGTCATTTGCAGTGAGAATTTGCAGGTGTTTCTCAGAGAACTTTGTCCCCTCTAGCTAGATGTGGAAAGGACAATGCAATTAATAACAGATGGCACGGGATGACCACGTCCTTGAGAGAACGCCTTATTGGCACCTCCTGCTAATTGTATCACATATAACACAACTAAAAGCATAATAAATCTGAACTGGGGGACATTTTATGCAAGAGCTCTTCTCCTTTTCCAGACGGTAAATTGCTCAGCTCTTGAAATATCTATAACCTTGTGACACCCAACTTGCATTAGCTTAATTGCCTTTTTTCCCCTCTCCCTCCCCCTTCTACCCTCCCTTCCTTTCTCTCTCTCCCTCCCTCTCTCTCTCTCCCTCTCTCTCTCTCTCTCTCCCGACTAAAACACATCTTTTTCAGATGAACTATTCAGTGGACATTCTAAGAACTGGTACCTCGGTGACTAAGAACCTAAAGGCTGGGTTCTTAAGAGAACAACTTATCAGATCATTACTCTAATGAGAATCTTCCCCCTAGGAAAGATTCATACTCAGTCCATACTAATTCACTTCTGCGACCCTAAAGTTACTTGCTTGGCTCTGCTGTCAGTTAAAAGTGGCACCAAGCAACAGGATACAAACATGAAAACAAAGAAAAGGAAAGGAAGGTCTTTCAGTGGTTTGATATTTTCATTGATAGTTGCAGGGTTCATGCCAATAAAAATCATTATTTAGACAGCATTAATGTAGTTACTGACTCAAGCAGTTTGTTCATGCATGCAATATTTTGATATTCTTCTTAAAAAATAATGATAAGGGATGGATGTACTCTGAAAGAAAGACAATAACAATATAAAAAACGATTGGGCATATGCAGTTCAGTTAAATATATCTAAGGTACAGGTTAAGATAATGGGAACTTTACATCTATCATATTCATTGGGAGATGGTTATTCTAGATCTTTGAATTAATTTAGTAATATAACCATAAAATAACATGCTTTAAATTTAAAAAATGAAATACATGACGGGAATTACAGCAGCAAATGGATATTTTTTAAACTGAAGGCAAAGTGAAGCATATCTCAAAGGAACCAACAAATGAGAGAAGATAATCAATATGCTCAAATAGAAAAGTATGCTTAGTACACAAAAGTGTGCCGTTTCTGAGGATGCTGGTGTAAGAGAATTACCTCTTTCAATAAAATGAATCAATTGTAACCACATTTCAAAGTAATCTTTTACTATTTGATTTTTTTGAAACATGAAATTAATTTTACTACACGTTTTTCATATAACAATATGTTACAGGCATAGAGCACTTTCCTAACTTAGTATTTGAAACCTTGTGTAGAGAAAATGTTTTCCTGTTTTTATATTCTTGAATTAGCCATAACTTATGACACTCTTTGAGGAAGGTTTTATTTTCCCTTGACAAGTTTTAGTAAATTGAATTTAGTGGAATTTGATACAACTAGATGCATATGATGAGGTAGATAATTTAACTGTCAAACAAACTGTAGGTAGTTAGGCTACATAACACTTTTGTTTTTTAAACCAGGAAAGTATCAGTTAAATAGCATTCATTCCTTTCAAAATACTTCCTTAGCTCAGGCCTTCAAAAGAATCTCAATGCTGTTGTTAAAAATATTTTGAATTACTGGTCATAAAGGAGTTTTAAAACATTCCTGTGAAGTGCTTTAGAGCTTCACCCTGTAGCATCGGGAGTATTCATTACTGTTCAAACAAGAGAACAGAATACAAGACTGGCCGCAGCAGTTGCCTGCTTCAGAGATTCAAGTCGAGTGGAAATCAGAGAAAAGAACAGGCAGCACAAATGGTTAACAGTAAGTTAGTGTTTCTGAAATTAGCTGAAATCGTTTTAATAGATATTTGTATTTTAATAGCATCCTTTAATTCATACTTTGAAATGAAAATACGTGCCAAATTGAGAAGGTATTTGCGAATTTATAGGACTATTAATTTTCAGAACTGGATTCTTAAGACTGATATGAATCACGCCAAATGCCAAAATCTAAAAATAACCTCCCAGTCAATTTTTATTATCTTTGTTTTTTGATTTATTAAAAAAGTCTATTTAAACATCTGAATCTTCACTAAGCTATATAGAGGATCACTATAGTTCTAGGAGAATGTTCTAATTATTCATTTTCATTTATGTAGTATATTATGTTGCCTGAAAAGCTATCAGTGTAGCAGAATACAATGACAGAGAAACAGTCCCGGTAACTGAGAATGCTATTGCATCAGGATCCATTACATATTTTTCTTTATTTTTCAACTCAGGATGGGCAGAATTTAGAGATCTGACCTATCCTTTTTCCTTTGTTTAAGTATTTTTAAATTCTGGTCATTTGCAGTGAGAATTTGCAGGTGTTTCTCAGAGAACTTTGTCCCCTCTAGCTAGATGTGGAAAGGACAATGCAATTAATAACAGATGGCACGGGATGACCACGTCCTTGAGAGAACGCCTTATTGGCACCTCCTGCTAATTGTATCACATATAACACAACTAAAAGCATAATAAATCTGAACTGGGGGACATTTTATGCAAGAGCTCTTCTCCTTTTCCAGACGGTAAATTGCTCAGCTCTTGAAATATCTATAACCTTGTGACACCCAACTTGCATTAGCTTAATTGCCTTTTTTCCCCTCTCCCTCCCCCTTCTACCCTCCCTTCCTTTCTCTCTCTCCCTCCCTCTCTCTCTCTCCCTCTCTCTCTCTCTCTCTCTCTCTCTCTCTCTCTCTCTCTCTCTCTCTCTCCCTCCCTCTCTCTCGTTCTTTCATGTTGTTTTCCTTCTTGGGTGTAAAGGAAGAGTTTTTCTCCCTAGTTTAGTGCTGTGTCTGAAACAGCTATATTTCCTGGCTTGTATAGAATTTGGTCAGAGTTTGATCTGCTGGTTTAATGGGAAATCATTCTTTTAGAGGGCTTTAAAACACTTTGCTTAACATTAATGTTGGGAAAGAAAATGTGTGTCTAACTGTTGATGCAATTTAATAAACCTGCAGAAGAGAGTTTTAATTAAATGGGAAAATGCGTAAGCTTCAGGTGGACACACACACACACACACACACACACACACACACAGGGCTTTCTTCTTTTTTGCACAATGGCAACAACTCACAATATCCTGTAGCGGTAAAAAGAATTGAATTTTCACTCACTTCGTAACTTGGTTTGGTGTTATTAACAATTTGTAAAGTAAAAGTTTTATAGTATGTGAGAATGTAACCTCCTAGCATTTTTTTCTCTTTCTCTAAGAAAATGCTTTAGGGAATAGCCTGAATTTCATATTCATTTCCTACACATCTATTTCCAGTTTTGGAGGTTTGCCTATAACCAAACAGAACAAACAACTAACCAACAAGCAATTTAAATTGTATTTGGAGAGGGTTAAAACAAATACATCAAAATCATGGAATATGTGTTGAAATTGTGTCTTGGCTGGCTAGCTGTGTGTATGTTGTGTGTCCTTTCCTTAGCTATATATAAATGTCTATTCCTCTGTAGTGATTTATCCTCACTGGTGAGAGAGTAGCCTTAATATTTGTGTCAGTTGGGTAAACCAACCCTAAACTAATAAGACAAATAATAGCCCACACAAGAAAAGATATAAAGTAAAGGGAAGAAACCATATTCTGAGACCTTTCTGGTATTAATACTATCCCTGGATCCATTATTGAGTATTTACACTTTGAAGAAACAACTTTTAGGCCAGTTCTGGACCTGAGACGCTCTTGGAATTCAATATAAAGGAGAATGGAAGATTCTCATGATTTTGGTTGTTCTCGTTTGGTCTCTGGTGAGATATAAAGCATTCTGATGTGTTGTCTGGTAGGCACATAATCCCCAGTAACATGCTAATAACCTCAGCATTATGCTGCTGATGCTTCTGGTGATGATGATGATAATGATGAGATGATGACAATGATAATGAGGATGATGATGTTCAAGACAAGTTGACATGTCATAGTCTGCATATAGCTAATGAATGACCTTGGGTAAGTCCCACCACTTTTCTGAGCATCACTGTGTGTTCCCTTGCAAAGTGAGAGGTCAGGACTAAAATCAGTGATATTCAAACAGTGTTCCCTTGAAGATTAGGGGTTCTGCAGACCCCACACTGTGGGTGGGGGCAGGATGGAGGGAGGAGAATGTAGAACAGGTGGCTATTCTCAGAGCAATTTTGATATTGTTTTTGCATTTGTTTATGTTTCACTTAGGATTTCCTTTGAGCAGTTCTTTTGAATACGTGTCCACATGGTTAAAATTATTCAAAACATTTAGATTAAATAATTGCTAAGGTTTCTTTCAGTGAGAAATCTATGATATATGTATTAGCATGCCTCTTATTTAATATGAACCAGTTTTGATGTTCTGAATATATGAAACATGGCATTTAGAAACAATCTGCTTTTTCTCCACTTGTTCTGCAGTTGATTTGAATAATAGACAGTATAGGAATGAGCATCAATAAATTCCTTTGCATTGAAGGGGTATGTGTGTGGTGTGTCTGTGTGTGTGTGTGTAATGTTTAAAATGTATGTCATTTTGTGCCTCTGGGTTTTGAAAAAGTAGAATCATTTATAAAGCAGGCAGAATTTCTAAAGCTCATGTGAGTAATGGGTTTTATGTTTTTCTTTGATTTCATGTTTGCCATCTTCATCCCTGTATATTTATAATTCACAATCTTCAGGTCAATGCAAATGGATAGTTGCTCAGTGGAAATGTGAAGATAGTTTTATCACACTTAGAAAAAAGAATAAAATCATAGTGTTAATGATAGTGACATTTGGTCTTTGTCTCATCTGTGTCCCTGTTGATATCAGACATTCTCTAGAAGCAGATCCTTATTTCTGGTTCAGAAGTCAAATAAAAAGTTTTCCTATATACAATGGAAATAGAGCCTAGTGTGATAGGAAGGATACTCATTACCATATATCTCTGAACAATAATTCATCCCATTCCTGACTTTCTCACTTTTGCTGTGAGGACTAGAGCACTTATACAGTAAAAACTTTAGAATACAAAGTCTTGAATGAATACAGTAGCCTCCTTGTGAGTGGGAAATTGTCTTAGTTTTCTTTGTAGTCTGATCACTTAATATGTTTCATAACTCATAGTTAATGCCCAGTTAATCTTTGATGAATACATAAATGAATGAATGAATAGATAATAATATATATAATTCTGTATTTGGACTGATACATAAGATAAGGTGAATGCTATGTAGAGATGATATTCTATACCCTGAATTATTTATAACAAACATAATAAAAAACAATGAACAAATGTGCATATGCTGCTTACCTATATATTATTGCATGTGCTTGCAACAACTAAAAAAAAGGCTGTCTCTTAAAAAGGTGGCTGACTTTTTCCTGTATACAAATATCAAATATTGTCATTTATTGGGGATATAGGGAAGAGTCAAAGGGAAGAGCAGTCAGAAATCGAATGTTCCTTTCCTTAGTTACAATAACCTTTCTCCTCTGCAACTCATTACAGGTTTTGACGCTCATTTTTGAACCTAACTTTATCTGTGGTCCACACACACCAGGTGATATCTCACTTATATTATTGCAAATTATTTACATCACAAATTCAGGGTCATGAAGCTGAGGTGATGGAATATTTTTACATAAAAATGTTGGGATTGTGTTTTATTTTAAGCCTCTTACACTGATCATTTTATTTGCAGTATAAGTATGTCCTACATTAGCTTCTGGATTTGGGTATTAGTGCAGTAAATGGGATCAGTTAAATAGCTAGCACTGTATCCCTCCTGATTAATGTTATACCTCATATCTTTGGGTAATTGGTGATACATTCGGATATAATCAGGATGAAGTGTTACACTTTATATATGGCTTTGGATAAGTCATTTAAAATTGTTTAGATCCTTGTGTTTGTTTTTTTTCAACATGACAGTGACAGTACCAGGTACTGACTTGTCATTTAGAGTTGGAGATCATCATAATGTTTGGTGCTAGGGGATTGATAAGCATCAACTATTAAAAAGTAGGCAGTGGAAAAATACTGGCTTTGGAATCTATCTGACCTGGATTCAAGTCTTGGCTTTTCCAGTTGCCATATGATATTGGAACACTGTCTCATACTCTAGATTGCTTAACTATAAAATAGCATAAAGGCTTCACATCAAATTGCATAATGGATTAGAGATAATAAGAGCTATTATTACTTCCCTATCATGTTTATTCAAGACACTGTCTCCTTTATTACTGTTAATATATTTCTTGTTGTTAATATAAGTGAAAATACTGGTTCTCAACCGGGGGGGGATTTTTTTTTTTTTTTTGCTACACCACCCCCCTTCAGAGACATATGTCAGTATCTGGAGATGTTTTTGGTTGTCACAAGTTGGGTGAAGGTGCTATTGGAATTTACTATGTAGAGTCCAGAGATGCTGTTAATATCCTGCAATACACAGGACAGTCCCCCACAACAAAGAAGTATTTGGCCCAAATTTTCAATAATGCTTAGGTTGAGAAACCCTGACTTAGCATTATTATTTTCAAACTACTCTCTTGAAAAAATAAAAGTTGTCATTTAACTGCTTCATATTCCAAGAATTTAAGCTACAACATATCTCTACCAAATGGCCTCGATAGCCTTTCCATTATATTTACCTTGGTCTTAGGCTAAAAGAAATGACCTCCACACTTACTATAACATAGTAGAAATATCTCAGAATTTCCAGTTTTTAAGGCATATAGTGTCTGGATGATAATTGCCTCCTGATCAAATCGGCCAAGTAGTTAAGAATTGAAGCTCCTATTGACCTGAATTAGTTATTCTGTGGTCTGTGTGTCACACCACCTTTAGACTTAGCTATTTTCAGGAAATGAGAGGGATTATGGAGAATCAATGCTGCAGTGGATGACTAAAAGCATAATTACTTCAGCTTAGCACAACTTTCTTTGCTAGCATTACTTTTGAGTTTATTTATTATATAATCTCATATATTTTAGTCATATCAATTCAATTTGGAATGTAGTCAAGGGCATTATAAATGATTGATTTAGGTTGGGACACAGATGAGACAAAGACCTGATGCCATCTTAATTGACATTAGGGCTTTTTTTTTTTTTCTTTTAAGGCAGATAAAAACTGTCTTCATGTTGTCACTGAATATCCACATACTTCGGCATGCCCCAAAGATTACAGACTTTAAATACAAGAGGACAGAGATAATACACATGAAAATCAGAGAAAAACAGATGATTCTGTGAAAATCATTCATTTATTTACCTTTATTCAAAATTCAACACTTCCCAAGATATTCATATATTATAGCAACGTGACTTTTTATCCTCATAAAGAAAAAATAACAATTTGCATTTGAAATTTGTCTGCTGTGGGTGTGGGTGGGACATGTAGCAAATAAGGAGAGAAGGTCCTCTTTCCC
>NW_006783288.1:1064511-1087572 GCF_000442215.2 Lipotes vexillifer
TTCCCTGCGAGCTTATGCTCTTTTATTCCCTTCATCCTTAAAATGGACCCAGACAAATATTTCTTGATTTGTGTCTTTTTTATTTTTTCCTAAGTAGGCATTAGTATACTTAGAAACAAAGAGTGGCACAAACTTCCTTCAACCAGCATTCTCCATTCCCCTGAACTCTCAGTGCCTTTACTGTGTACAATCTCCCTTCTCTCACAATCTCATTTCATTATCTTTTGGATAGTTGAATGCTGTGGGTGGAGTAGAAATGATAAGCCCCAACAAAAGACACAGTAGTTGCATCAAATGGGTAAACTCTGAAGGAGGCATGAGGGATAAGCAATGTTATATTGACAAGCTGCACTAGAGGGCAAGAGAGAGAAGAATTCTAGCTTCAGCTACAGTTCTATAGCAAATACAGAAGGTAAGCTTGTACAATCCATTCACCCTTGGGAGGTTCGTAAATGAAATTTGTTTAAAAGTATATATACATATATACTTACTTTCACAGCACTTACTTGGGAATAAAAATGACTCTGCGAAGTAGGTTAAAAAAATCTTTTCATATCTATCCCAGAAGAGAATTTATTGGTTTGTATGAAGAAAGCTTTAGTCACACACACATACACAAACACACACACACACGCACACAGGAACACACAAAGACACACAGACACAAACTGGAAATTTTTTTTAAAATCCTCCTTTTTGGAACAAATGCACAAGGAAAATATTATAAAGCTTTAATAAGGAAAGGAATCTTGCAAAAATCTATAAGCTAGAAAATTCCTTAACCTTCTTTCTGCAATCTGTTAGTCAGTTGTGTGTCTCTCCCTTTTCCTGGTGAGATTTTGGGTTGGGAAATCAATGTGGTGACTGTGTCTTTGAACAAAGTACTGTCATGTGCTGGTAATCATATCTTTTATTATAACAAATATGAATTCAGTTGGATAGCAAGGAGACATCCCAGTGGAAATGGTAACAGTTGGTTATTTATCTGTCATCAATCCACTGAACCAGCAAGGAGGAGGAGGTGAACCATCACCTGCTAGATCCTTAATTCATCTGCTTTTTTGAAACTGCATTTCTACCCCATGTGGCTAGAAATCGACAGGAAAACCTCTTCCTTAAAATGGCATGAACTAAAAGCCAGTTTCTGCTCCTCTCTGTGTTTCTTTTTAACAAGGACTGTCTGTAAAGTAGTCTTGTTTTTGTGACTGGATTTGGGAACTGAGTTTTGAACAGGCTCTAATGGGTTACCTAAATTGGAATGCATTGTAAATTCTAAAATCCAGGCATATTCGAGATCCTGAATTGACTTGTAGATGCAAAACCTATTACAATTAAAAATGATTAATTTCAATATAAAATGTGTACAAATAAAGAATATTGAAATTTAGGAATTATTCCTTAGCAATATATATAATTACTATTCCTTAGGAATGCTCCAAAAGAAATAAACTTTTTTGGTGGCATGTAAAACCAGAAACAATTATAATAAGAGGGATTATTAAACATTTGGAAATTCTAGAATTTCCACTTCTACAGTTGGAACTTTAGGGAAGACACATTAGCTTTCTAAAATATATTCTTAATGTATTGTTACATTTGTTTGTGGAGGAAAGCTGATTTAGACAGCTATTTAATATTATTTTGATTTTCTAAGCGTTTTTTTCCTTCCACTTGGTTTATATGGGTAAACTATCATCACTCCTCTTGCATAAAATAGGAAAAAAAATAGCAAAAAGAATTTGAGACTTCAAATTACAGTATTTGAACCAACTGGACATGAAAAGAAGAGTGAAGCATATTGAACACTTTCCTAAACATTGCTAACCTAGGCCTGATGTTTCTACAAAACAGAGCTGACTTCTTGAAATGTTGAATGAATAAAACTCACCATAATAAGGGAGGGTATAGCAGTTGCCCAAGGAAGTGGAAAATCCAAGTTGTCTCTCTCTGTTTAAAAGGAGCCCCCTTTCTCTTCTGTAAATGTCACCCTGTAGTAGTGAAAACTTGAGAAAATCCTGAGGAGGACCTGGTGCTTTTAGTAAATGATGCAAGCCCCACTGACTTACAACGAAAATTAGTTTGTGGGTCTATGTACTGCTCCCTTTGGCAGCTGAACTCCCTCTGTTCTTCAGAAGCAGCAAGAGAAAGGCTGAGAACACACAGCTTCATATGAGGGCCTTGGCAGAGGAAATGCAAAACGCTGGAATACCCAGCAGTTTTGTGCTTTCCTGAGAATGGGCTCAGCCAGTATGAGAAATGGCCCCCGATGCCTTTGAGGCAGGGAGACAGTTGATCAAATTCAATAAATATCAGATAAAATTGCTATGGGAAGTTGGTTGGGAATATTTAGTAGACTAGGTATTTTGTATTAAATTGGGCAACTTGGCACTTTAAAATATTGTCAGTGTTGCGTGCTTCCAAACAATCAAAACTTACACATACTTTTTTTTAATGTAAAATTTCCTTCTCATTTCAAAGCAAACTCTGTTAACTCTCGATTACCTACTTCAGTCAAATATTTTCCACCTGGCATTTGGCAAAGATTAAAAACATAATTGTAAACACTTCTTAGTAATAGAGAATAGGAAGTTTTCAGCTGAAAAAAACACAGCTGTATGTCTTAAGAGAAGTAATCTTCGGGCTTCCCTGGTGGCGCAGTGGTTGAGAGTCTGCCTGCTGATGCAGGGGACACGGGTTCGTGCCCCGGTCTGGGAAGATCCCACATGCCGCGGAGCGGCTGGGCCCGTGAGCCGTGGCCGCTGAGCCTGCGCGTCTGGAGCCTGTGCTCCACAACGGGAGAGGCCAGGAAAAAAAAAAGAAAGTAATCTTCAACTGATCAAGGCACTGACTTTTCCATAAAGAAATGTGAGAGTCATCTTCTTCACCGGATGATGGGGTATTCAAATTTACTTCACTAACAGATTTCTCCCAAATTCAAGTAGCTAGAGCATGTAGGCACAGTTGAGTTTTCAGGAAGGAACCACTTCTGGTGTTTACAGTTCTTCAGATTCCTGAGATAAATGTTTGCCTATGTAAATTGGTTACCACCCATGCAATACAGATGCAACTTTCATACTAAAACAGCATTTTTAAATGTTAAAAATTAAGGAATAAAGTTAAAAATTTTTAATTATTTATGTAAGGCAGCCACATTATTTACAATATTCAGTAAACAAATATTAAAACATAGTTAAGAGGTTGTTCCTTAACCTTGAAAGAGGAATATGGAAGAGGGAAAAGATGAAAGACAGAAAAAAAAATTTCACAAACTATATATATTTACAACACGAAAAGATTTTGCAACACTGTTAATTTAGTAGGGCCTCTGCCAGCTATGCCTGTAGATGGCACTGACAGGTAACTGGTCTATTGGTCAGTAGGCTCACTAGGTACCCTCCTACTTTAATTCAGTCTGTAAAGTGATATAGTGCGCCTCCCTCAGGCCTGAAGACAGATTCCACATACACAAGGAATATCAAACCGGCAGTCAGTCGTTATTTCTGGCCCCAAAAGGTTAAGTATTGAACTTAACCAACTGAGTAAAAACGAACCCGTGTCAAGTCTGTCCGAGGGACAGAGGGTCAGATTCTTATTTTTGTATCTCCATGGCAGCAGTGTCTTGGATGTGGGATGCCGGAATAACAGAATTGAAATACTAGTTCAAAACTAAGACTTTGAGTAGTAAAATGGATTTGGGGAGTGTGTGAGAAATCAGTGAAGTATGAAGAGTATTATTTTCTTGTTTTCCTTGAAATATTTAGAGGTATAGTTCATATGTATATATTTTTTGTATAGTAACTACGTGACTCTCATCTACCAAGCATCTACCAAGCTTTCTACATCACCTCATTTAATTCTCACATACACACAAACCATGAAGTTAACTGATCATCTACAATTTATAACTGAGAAAGCTGAAGCTCAAAAGGCTGATGAATTTGGTTCAGCTCTCATAGCTAATATATGGTACAATCAGAAATTAGACCAGTTCTCTCTGGAGTTAAAAAATCATGTTCTTTCCACCAAACCAATATGAACTTCATTGTTTTATGTTTTTAAAGCCAACTGTTCTCTGTTGTTTTGCCCTTAATTATTTAATATGTTTGAATGTTTGATTTTTCACTAATGTTAATCAGTTAAATATTAATTATGTGAAACTAGACTTTTTTTTTTACTTTGATCAGAAAAAACAACAGACTTTAGTTCAATTGACGCTCTGATACTGTTGGTTTTAAGAATGAAGAAAAAAATTTTTTCTCCTTTATCAAATCAGACAAATACAGTGTTTCCTTTGTAATCAACATTATGGCATAAATGTAATACTTTCAAAGATAAGTTCTTTTTCTTCAAGTTTAGACTTGTAGAATTAATGTTACACTCAAGACACAAATATGATCGCTGTCCTATAAAGAGACTAATAATTAAAGAGGAGTGTGTTGGTTATTTTATGAAAAAAATTGAGAATGGCATTAAAAAATGTCCAGCACTAAGCAAGAGACTAACTTGATTGTGAGTAGTGTGAAATTAAGAAAAGTTATGAGATATGTGTTGTCTGAGTGTCTTATTCTGTGCCCTCTGCTCTTTAGGTGGTCAGGTAGGAATATGAGAAGATTCAGAGAAAGAACATTTTGAGCCTCTGTTATGTGCCAGTGACTGTGCTGGGGTGTTTCTCATTCATCGCCTTGTTTAAGCTCAGGTAAAATTAGTATTACTTCTCCTTAGTACTAAGGAAAACTGAACTTAGAGGTCCACTGATTTGAGAAATGGCACAACAGGTATTTAAACCTACATCTCTGTGGCCATAGAGGCTTGGCATTTTCCCATTACTGCAGAGTCTTTGTAGAGTTGCTAATGGATCACAAATTTCATCGATTTTCCATTTTAGTGCTCACAAAATAGATGTTTCAATAACATGAGGGGGAAACTTAAGAAAAGCTGGGGAAATCTTTGTGATTTACATTGTAGACAGCCTCACTTAATACTTGAAATCAATTGCTAACATGCTATACATAGATCGCATACTTGTAAATTGAATTCAGTTCTCTTTTTTACATTGCCACTTTAGTATCAGTAGGCTGACATTTTTCATATTCATTTTTGTTGATCTTCAGTAGGCAGTGGTTCTTAATCATTTAAGTTTTATATTTCCCATTTAGTTTTCCAAGTGAGATCTGTAAAAGAAAAATTTTTTTTTCTTAAAAAAAATTTTTCCCTCGTCTATTTCATTTATGCCCTCACCCTCCTCCCCTCTGACAGCCACCTTCTGTTTCTCAGTATTTATGACTGTGTTTCTGTTTTATGTTTTCTGTTTTATGTGTCTGGTTTACGTTTATGTGTTTTATATGTTTATATTTTTAAGTATACTTATATTTTAAGGGAATATTTCTATAAATTCTTTTTGGATACCAATATTCTTTATTTAAATCCTCCCCCCATGATTTAGGTGAGATTAAATTAATTTTTCCTTTTGCTTCTAAGGAAGGTCACTTTATTAGAACTTTAGAAAGAGAAACCCTGTGCAAGCCTTACTCTCAGCCTAAGGATAGAAAAGCCAATTTAGGAATAACATGTTATAATGAAGAGATGAAGGCAAAAAATAAAAACTCCATGTCAGAACCAACATGATATATAATTAGTATGGTTTGAGGTTATTATTTTCAAAAATTTCAAAAGTATGTTTCATTGAATATTAAGCTTGTGAATCTGCCATCCCCAAACTACACATGTGCGCGCACACACACACACACACACACACACACACACACACACACACACACGCTATAGGCTTCCCTGGTGGCGCAGTTGTTAAGAATCCACCTGCCAATGCAGGGAACATGGGTTCAAGCCCTGGTCAGGGAAGATCCCACATGCCGCAGAGCAGTTAAGCCCATGTGCCACAACTGCTGAGCCTGTGTTCTAGAGCCTGCGAGCCACAACTACTGAAGCCCACGTGCCCTGGAGCTTGTGCGCCGCAACTACTGACCCCGTGTGCCTAGATCCCGTACTCTGCAACAAGAGAAGCCACCGCAGTGAGAAGCCCAGCACCGCAACAAAGAGTAGCCCCCACTCGCTGCAGCTAGAGGAAGCCCATGCGCAGCAATGAAGACCCAACGCAGCCAAAAATAAATAACTTAAATAAATTAAAATAAAATAAAATAAAAATTACCTGAAGATTCACATCAGCCTGTTAAATGCCATGGCAAAACTAACAGTACAGAAGCCCCTTTGTAAAATTAAAAAAAAATTATTGAAGTATAATTTACAATATTGTGTTAGCTTCAAGTGTACAGCAAAGTGATTCAGTTATATATATTTCAGATTCTTTTACATTATAGATTATTACAAGATATTGAGTATAGGTCCCTGTGCTAAACAGTAGGTCTTGTTGTTTACCTGTTTTTTTATATAGTAGTGTGTATATGTTAATCCCAAATTCCTCATTGATCTCCCCTCCTCGTCCTCCCATCCCCTTTGGTAACCATAAGTTTCTTTTCTACGTCTGAGCCTATTTCTGTTTTGTAAATAATTCATTTGTATCATTATTTTTAGATTCCATATATGTGATATCATATGATATTTGTCTTTCTCTGACTTCATTTAGTATGATAACCTCTGGGTCCCTCCATGTTGCTGCAAATGGCATTATTTCCTTTTTTTTATGGTTGAGTAACATTCCATTTTCTATATATACCACATCTTCTTTATCCATTCATCTGTCCATGGACATTTAGGTTGCTTCCATGTCTTGGCTATTGTAAATAGTGCTGCTATGAACATTGGGGTGTATGTATCTTTTCAAATTAGAGTTTTCTCCAGATATATGCCCAGGAGTGGGATTGCAGGATCATATGGTAACTCTAGTTTTTGTGAGGAACCTCCATACTATTTTCCATAGTGGCTGCACCAATTTACATTCCCACCAACAGTGTAGGAGGGTTCCTTTTTCTCCACACCCTCTCCAGCATTTTTTAATTGTAGACTTGTTAATCATGGCCATTCTGACTGGTATGAGGTGATACTTCATTGTAGATTTGAATTGCATTTCTTTAATTATTAGCAATATTGAGCATCTTTTCATGTGCTTGTTGGCTATCTTTGTGTCTTCTTTGGAGAAATATCTATTTAGGTCTTCTGCCCATTTTTTTTATAGGATTGTTTGTTTTTTTGATATTAAGCTGTATGAGCTGTTTGTATATTTTGGAAAGGGTCTTTCTAAATTTATCTGGCCACAAAACTTGCCTTTCATGTGAGACCCATTAGTAACATCTAGAACTAGAACTCAAAATTCACGTTGGGAAACACTGTTCTAAGTATGTATTCAGAGCCACAATAGAGAGATATTTATTGTACCCAATTTGAAACAATGATTAGAAGAAAGATTAAATTAGAGGAACTTGAAATAATTTAGGTAAGAGATACTTAGGGCCTCCTCTAAGGCCAAAGAATGGGATAGATTCTGGGTATATTAACAGGTATCCAGGATAGGATATAGAAATGATCTGATGCAGTGACTCTTAGATGAAGAGGAAAGAGTCACACATAGCAGGTCTGACTAGAGTGATTGGTTAAGCAGTGGTATTATTACTTGACAAAGAAAAGTCAGAAAGAGGAATTGTTAGGGTAAATGCAAGGAGTTAACTTTTTGACATTTGTCTGGAAATAATTGGAATTCATCCTGGTTGATTTTTTCCATTGGAAGCTGGAAATAGCTTTGGAGCATACCAAAAAAAAAAAGTCTCAGGAAAGATAAAGATGTTAGAGTCACCATGCTGTATGAAGCTTCTGCTAGATGGATGAGATGTGAATGACTTCATCTTTCACTGGTAGGGATCCAATTACTTCATTAAACGCATTAAGTGAAGCAAGATGCTGAAAATGCAACTACATTTTGCTACCATAAATCCTGTTTTTGAAAAATATAGGAGATATAAATGAATAAAAAATAAAATTACCTACATATTAAATATTTTAGATATTACATGTGGCAAGGGATACATGATGCTGAAACTGCAGTTGTCTCACAGAGAACCAGGCAAAATTTAAGAATGTTAGTGTCTGAAGATGTTTAAACTTCTCTATGGGCTCATGCCAACAACTACTGCATTAAACTTATAAATAAATACATTAATCAAGATAAGAGGTGTTGAATAATGATTCATCCAGAAGTTAAATAATTCTGTGATCTATTTGAAGCAGGCTGACATTATAGGAAATAGTAAACGTATTTCCTGTTAAGCATTTGCTTGGTTCATTTACAGTAATTCCCTGTTCCTGCTCAACTATTCACTAGTGTCTGAAACTTGTATATTTATATTCAATTCAATTATCAGTGATGCCCATTTGAGAAGAATTTGGGTGCTTTCAGGTTAAGTGAACCTTGAGTTGCTATCACTTCCCGTTTCAAGAGGATAATAATAAGAGTAATGGCTATTGTATGCTAAGTGCTTACTTAGTGTTGTACTTTAGCAAGACCTTTGCACATATTCTTCAAGTCAACTTTGTAAGGTGAGATTGATTATTGTCCTTTAAAAATCTAGAAACTGAAGCTCTAAGAGTTAATATTCAGTTACAAAATCAGTAAGAGGTAGAGCTCAATTTTGATTATTGGGTTGAATGATCCCACAATCTGTTTGCAGTCTTTCCATTGCCCGGTGCTTCCTATACATGGACGGTTAAAAAAAACAAAAGGGGTGGGCGGGAAGCAAAATGATCAATTTCCACATCAGTTAATTCTCTCCCTTAGAGTGACGTTTATTTGCAAACCTTCATACTGTATTTCCTTAACTTTTTAATAGCAATTAATGGAAACTAATACACACAAGCAAGATTTTCAGTTTTTGAGCTTTGCTTTGTTCTAGAAAAACCAGTCAAGCAATGGTGAGCAATGATTTTAAATATTGTGGAAGGTAAGGAATGAATTGATTAAAAAATATATACATGTGTAAGGAGTGCCAGATAATTGTCTCAATTTAGGAACTGATTTGATCTCTATAAAGAAACACTGCCATCGCCTTTTCCAGAAATATCCTATTAAAGCTTTTTTTTTTTTTTTAAAGAAGGAAAGTAGAGAATACATTTAATATTCCACAAAAACTGCTCTGCCTTGCCTTTTGGAAGTAGTCAGAGGAGGAGGATATCAGTCAGCAAACCATTTATTCAAAATCTATTAAACAAATTAACTCACCATTGATTAGTTTCTCAAATAGCGTGTTGAGTTGTTGGACTAAACCGAGGATTCTGACATCAGAGAAATGCAGAACTCTTCTTTGCCCAAGAAAGTTCTTGATTCTAGTTTGTTTAATTTACTGTATTCAATGAAATTCATTATGCCTTCCTTATCAGTTATGTATGGGATTAGATTTTTAAACTTTATATTTGAAATTATTGAATATTCTTTTAGAGCCCTAATATTAATAAAACTTTACCTCAAAATTTGCCATTGTAAATATCTTACAGCCACTAACATTGATCTCTTTTTCTTCTTATACATGTTTAAAATGAATTCTCACAGATAAGTAAGGCATGTAGATTTGAAAACAAATTTAGCCAAAGGAAAGAAGAAATGTGGAAATATTTATATAGAATTGCCTTAACTGGTAACAACATGCATTAAGAAATGTGTTACATAAAAGCAACCTTCCTTATCTCTCGGTGAAATATCTACAGTCATGCTAAATGTTTTTTGATAAGTTTTGACATTTTAGAATGAAAACTATTTTAACAAAACCACATTCAAGAAAAATACAAACATTTTAAATGCCACCTAATGTGGTAAATATATTTTCTGTTTCTCTTGCAGATAGGGATTTTGTCAAGTGACATTTTTGGTATATTATGAACAAATTAATACTGAGAATAATAATATGAATGAAATGTTTGCATGTTGGAAGTGGAGAAGAATGATGAAACAAATATGCAAATACATCCTTCGACAATATAAAACTGTCATCTATAATATTTTATCATATCAAATGTTTTTCCTTTCACTGTATTTGATCAAACCACAGAGATCACTACTTAAAATCTTTAAGGACAAATCTGAAATGCAGGTATCTGTAGAGTGAATTGTTTTCAGGAATGTTCTACTGACCATGATTGCCTTTTAACTCAGAACTCATCTTAAAGGGAAATGATAACAAAGCCTAGCACTTTTATAATGCTTTTTGCCTCTAAATAACTCACCTAATTAATTCAAATTAATCTTTAAAACACCCCTATGAGGTTGCAAATTGGCTAGAACCGTTCCCCCATACTGGTATAATTATAATCATATACATATATATTGAAAGCACAGTGGTATCTTATTTCTTAAATTTGTTTCTAGCTACCAATAATGTAAATTGTATCACATTCATTTGGTGAAAAAATGATGTTGTAAAATGAGAACAGATTTGAAATCATATTTGTTGATACTTTAGGAGAAAATCAGACTTGGGCTTTTATTTTCCCATTTGTGTATGGAAAATATATGAAACAGTAGAGTATGATGGGGAGCGTCCTGGCCCAGGACCTGAGGGACCCTAGATCGTAGCCTTAGTTTTTTCATTAACTACATGTCTGACCTTGAAACTTATTTTTCTCAGCTATAAGGTAGTGATAATGTTATGTGCCTGGCCTTTATCACAGGGGTGTTTGAGGGTTAAATGTGACAATATATGTGAAAATACTTTATTACTTTAAAGCATTTTTCAAATATCAATTAAATAACTTTATGAAATCAAACATAACTAATATTATAAAAACATATTCCTATGACACAAATAGTTCAGTGGACTTGCTCTTTAATTAATTTAGTTAACATTAAAAATGTATTTATTGAGTGTCTATTACTACAGAGAGCACTCATGGTTGACCCATGTTGAAGGACGTGTAAAAAGGGGGCAGGGTACATATGGTGAATCTGCATAAGAAGTAGATATCAGTGATGAGCCCATTGGGCCTGGTGTATTCTACCATTAAATTCTTAATTAGTATGTTAAAAGGAGGATGCCTTGGACTGGCAGTCCTTCTGAATGGATGATCTAATTTATGAACAGTGGAGAAATGTGTCTCATCTTCTTCCTCATATTTAATTATAACATCTAAAAGGTTATCAAAACAAAGCATAGTGCTGTCTGTAGTCATGCAGTGACCTATGTGATAATCACTTCAGGACCTCTGTCCTCTGGCCTGAGCCTCAGACCTCTTCATCTGCAATGCACAATCTGAGAAACATTGCCTTGGTCAAAAACCTTTTGTACTTTTCAGACTGGAACAACTCCCAGTTTAGGCACTATCATCCTCATTTATCTTTCTTGCTTTCTCCTTCTAATTTGTAGATTGCTCCTTCTGAGCCGCCTTTGCCTGGTTGCTCCGTATCTCCCAGACCTCTAAAATTGGGCCTTTTTTCTTTTTGCATCAACTACCTAGGTCATCGCCTTCATTTTCATGGCTATAATGCCATCAACTCTCAAATAAAATTGTCAGTTTCATATCTCTTGCCTACGCTTGTCCCCTGACCTCTAGAATTGTATCTCCCGTACCTGCTCATCATCTCCACTTGCATATGACTGTATGTATCTCAAACTTAAGAAGTCCAGACCACATTCCTGACTCTCTCCTGGCGTGGATCCATTCCATCTTCATCTTTTTAGTCTGTAAGTGGCAGCTCCACTGTTCCAATTATTGAAACAATAGTCTTAGAGTCACCCTTGATTTCTTTCAGTCTCTTGTACTCCACCTATCCTATTGACTGTACCTTCAAAATATCTCCACATTTCAACTTCTTCTGATTACATCCACCAAACATCCTGGCTCAGGCTACTATTGTCTCATCCTATCCCAATAGTTCCCGATTGTTCTCCGTGCTTCCACCCTTGCTACCCTATAGTGTATTCATAATCTATCATTTTTAATATATCATTGAATTGTGGCTCTCAAACTTCACTATGAATCAGAATCACCTGAAAGTCTTGTTAAAATATAGATTTAGGGACTCCACTTCTAGAGCTTGTGATTCAGTAAGTGGAGCCACAGAATTTGTACTTCTAACAAGTTCCTGGGTGATGTGTCTGTGGATGGTTTGGGGACCATCCCTTGAGAGCCTGTGATGTAGATCTTTGCTATGCAAGGTATGGTCTACTTACCAGCAATATCAATATGACTGGGGAGCCTGTCAGAAATGCAGAAGTTCAGGCTCCACTCAGACCCACTGAATCAGAATCAGAATCCTCATATTAACATGATACCAGGGTGGTTCTTCTGTATATGACAGTCATAGAAACACTAATGAAGAGTATTCTTTGTACATTTCAAGTCACATATTATTCCTTTATTAAAAATGGATTTCTATCTCAATATGGATAAAACCGTAAATCCTAACAAGGTTTAGAAAATTCTGCAGCATCTGACTTCCTGTTAAACCCTCTGACTCTACTGCCACACATCTGCTGGGTCATTGCTCTCCTGCTGCATTGGTCTCCTTACTCCTCCTTGAAGCCCAGCTATGCTCTGACTCACGGCCTTGCTACTTGCTTTTCTCCCAGCCTGGAATGCTCTTTCCTCAGTAACCATGTGGCTTATTCCCTCACTTCCTTTGGCACCCTGCTCAAATGCCTCCATATCAATGAAGACCCTTTCACCAAATATCTGATAACAATCCCCCTCCGTAACCTAACGCTCCATTTACTTCTTAACCCGCTTTAGTTTTCTACATAGCACTTATCAAGATCTGATGTACTGTATATTTATCTATTTACCAGTTAATTTTATGTCTAGAGCATAAGTTCTTTTGCTATAGGTATTTTGACCCTTGATCATTTTTGTATGTCCAATGCCTATAACAGTGCTAGGCACATTTTAAAAGGTGTAAAATTTGTTGAATGACTAAATAAGTTTTCAAAATCTTTTCCCAGGGCTGAATTTTGAGAGGGAAAATATGAGGGCGTGCTAGTACCAGGGTACTGAGGAGAGAGGAAAAACAAGTAATAAAGTTTCAGTTTTAAGATTTTACAAATAAGGAGAGGATGACTAGGAGAGAGACTTTTCCCGGTATTTTTTTTAGGTTTCTATTAATGAGACTATTGATTTGTAATTGACATATAGTTCTTAAATATAAGACATATTTTCTCCAGTTTCATACTTCATTGTAGGATTATAGAACAAAATGATGGAAATTTACTAATGCGTTTACTGTGTGCTTAAGTAAATTCACACTAGTGGGCCCAGCTGTGACTACTTTTGGCTAAAGAATTTTAAATTAATGGTGATAATGTACAGCAGTGTGTGCTGTTGGGAGGAGGCCACCAGAGAGAAGATGCAGGGATAGGTGTTTGGGTTGTTTTTATTTAATGCCTTTGTTAATGATCTGGAAGGAAGAGTGAGAAGATCATTAATTAAATTCACTGGTTTACTAAACTGGGAGGTGCCAGTGACACCAGGGAAGAGAAGAAAAAACAATGCAGAAGGCCTTAGAGGAGTCAGACAGAATAGAGAGACATGAGTTGAGTTTCATCTGTAAGACAAGGAATTCAGATTTAAATACGTGGGGCATAGGTAAATGATTCTCTATGATGTTAATATTTCTTTGATGATGTTAGCATTGATAATGTTGTGGAGAATAATATCTTATGTCTGAATTCTGACTTCTTCATCGAGTGGCTCAACCACTGCCATGATGTGCAGTAACCCATCACAGATATGTGTAGCAAAAGACAAAGCTTTTTCATTTTTTTATCGGAGTAAAATTGCTTTAAAATGTTATGTTAGTTTCTGCTGTACAGTGAAATGAATCAGCTATATGTATACATATCCCCTCCCTCATGGACCTCCCTCCCACCCCCGCCCCATCCCACCAATCTAGGTGGTCACAGAGCACCGAGCTGAGCTCCCTGTGGTATACAGCAGGTTCCCACTAGCTATCTATTTTACACATGGTAGTGTATTTATGTCAAACCTAATCTCCTAATTCATCCCATCCTCCCCTTCCCCCACTGTGTCTACTTGTCCGTTCTCTACATCTATGTCTCTATTCCTGCCCTACAAATAGGTTCATCTGTACCATTTTTCTAGATTCCACATATATGCGTTAGCATACGGTATTTGTTTTTCTCTTTCTGGCTTACTTCACTCTGTATGACAGACTCTAGGTCTGTCATATCTCTACAAATGACCCAGTTTCGTTCCTATCTTATTTCTAAACTGTTATTAGATTTGTATTTAAATACGTGCAGGGATATTGCATAGGGGTGGCCCATATGAGGAAGCATGCAGTGTTCTGGGAAAGAATTATTCCTAAGGGAAGGGACTGAGGGCAGTTTAGACAATGGGTCAGAATTGGAGGGAGATGTGATTTCTGAGCTCAGGTCTTCACTCAGATTGTATTTTGGCCCAACCTCCATGTACTCATTTCTGAATACCAGAGAGAAATCACAGTAAGGAGCCAGTAAAGCTATTAGGTAGAACTGTAATTGGACATAAATGTTCAGGAATTGCTAATTTCATTTATTTCAACTAATGAACTGTTTGGTATAAGAATCTTGAAGTCATAAGATACCAGCTATCCTGCTTTTTGGGGGTGTGGGCACTTGTACTCACAAGAGACCCTGCTAGCTTCAGTGCAGACTGGTGTTCCTGAACACTAGTTCAGGAACCGCTGGTGGGCAGTGGATGCAACACTTGCTTCTGCTGAGTGCTAGCAGTGGAAGTGGAGCTTCTAGTAAAAGTTGGCAGCTGCAGGAAGAGAGAAGGAAAATGAATTTTAAGAAGTACCCTGGAAGATTAATCCATAGGTGAGACTTAAGGTTTCTCTAAAATATTTGGGGGTTTCCACTTGGGGCCAGAAATACTATTTTGCAGTTCTTATTTTCACGTTTAGATTTTGCCTTAGACTGTTGTGACACAGGGAATATAGTTATACCTGGTGCAGTAGGGACATAAGCAGGGCAAAATTAGGATCTGAAGGACTTCAGGAATTCTGTGTTTTGGTTCGAGACTGCAATTGCTCTTCTAATGGACCTATGGCAGCAGATTATATTCCCAGACATTAAGAGCAGCCAGTTTGGAGAGTTCAGAATGAAGGTAGAACCATGGTGTCGTTGAGGGAACATTTAGGAAAACACATTGTTGGCGCTTCCTCAAACTAGAGTGCTCAGAAAACCAAGTATTCTCTCTCTGGAGAGCCAGTAAAACTTTCAGACTCTAGCATTCTGCAGGCTTAGGTAGAATAAAGCAAAAGAGAAATGTATGCATACTTGCACATTAGCCTTCCATTTAGAGTGTCCTGTTTTGAACTATTTTGATCTATGTGTGAAGGATGTTAGTCAACACACTAAATCACTCTGATTCTTAGCTGCCTTAGGTATAAAATGACAGAATTGTACCAGATGCTCTTGAATGCTTTTTTCCTAATGTGCATTGTATTACATTACTATATTGATGCTTTTAGTGGAATATTAGGTATTCTTTACATATTTCACTTCAGCAGAGAGTGATTTTGTAACTGAAGTAATAAAAACATCAATTCAAATTAACAATAACAATAAGTAGCTACCAGTTAATGATAATATTGTGGACCAAACATTGTGCTAAGGGTTTTTCATGAATTATCTGATATAAATTTTAAATAAGGTTAAGGTTCATTTAGTGCCCATAATAGAGCATACAATGACAGAGCCAGGAAGGCTAGAATTGGACACTTTTTAAGTTTTTATCATCACCACCACTACCATCGATTGTACCCAGTGGATTTTTCTGCTATAGAGAAATATTTTCCTACCTTTATTTTTCAATTGATAAAAGATGCAGTGAGTAAAATGGAAATAAAGAAGACATATATAAGTACAGTACACAAATACAGTGTGATTTTTTGGGTTTTTTTTAGCAGAAGCAGAAGCATAATTTGGGCAATAAGGTAGGTGGGCTTTTTCATGCAACCAATAAAGTACCATCATGATAATTCTCTTTTTAGATACAACCAAAAAAGAAATAGAGTGTGGATGAGCTTTATCAAGATCCCTATTGCCACTCTATCTAGAAGCATATCTCAAAAGGCCAGTTCCCTTGCTATCTCCCTGGCTTTGCATCATGTTTAAATTTATGATGAACAGCTAAGAGAAGCATGCTAGATTAAAGCATTTTCCCCAGTCTTCTAAAAAACCAAAAGATAGTATAGGGGTCACTGATTTTTATCCATGTGTCCTCTCTCTAGTATTTCAGAAACTTTATTCAAAGTAATTGGTAGTTCTAGGCTCCTTATCGTCACAGCCGCCAAGGTTCCCTAATCTGGAGTAGATAGTTAACCATCCTTAATAGGTGATTTATAACAGGGCGAAAAGAGCTCTTGGACACCTGCAGAGGGGCATAAATGTGCTGTATTGAGCAGCTGAGGACGTTTCTTGACAGATTTTGTTTTAGGTAAAAATGCAAGACATTTTCTTCTACAGGTTTCTTAAAACATATATTGTACGGGAAAGAAAATCCATATGGTATTGATTTATTTAAATGTTTTAAAAATTAGATATTGGAAAAGCCTCTTATATTTGTATTTTTCTTAGCGAACAATTTATTTCACCAAGAATCAAGGGAAGGGGAAGAAAAGGCCTGAAAATTCATGTTTAGTTCCAAATTTAAAGTCAGATTTGACATGGTTTTTAAAACATGACCAAACAAAATAAGTCTGTGGTTTCAAAGAGTAAAGTAAGCTTTAGGAGGAGGCAGGCAAGCTGTTTCTCTGGAAGAGTCCTTATTCCCTTAGTCAAAACAGAACAGCAAACAAATAAATAGAACCCTCAAGTAGTAGCACCAAATGGTAGCTTGGTACATAATTCTACAGAATTTATAGCTTTAGCAAACAGGACTGGGTACCAATTCATGGTTTCTTTTTCTTTTATGCTACAAAACAAAAGGACTCTGTTAAAAGAGTAATGAATTGTGTGGGCTGTAATTGCTATTCTGTTGGTAACTGTTACTGGCTTACAGTGCTTCAGAGTGAGCTGGAAGTAGGTTGTACCGTGTAGTCTGCTAATCCATACTTGTTAGTAAACATATGGGAAAAGGAGAAATCACTATCTTTGAGAGTTGATTTTAAACAGCACCTTTACTCCGAATACATGGACTAAAAGTTTACCTAGTTTTACCCAGTTTTAAGTAATTTTTACAATGACAGAAATATACTTAAATTAAATCCCATTATGTGAGGTATAGGGTGATGTTATGAGGAATAATACAGGGGAACTTTTTCTTCTTTTTTTCCTCCCTCCCTTCCTCCATCTCCTATGTATCTCTGTATACATCTACTTAGTTAGACATGTTTTTATTTATTTTGTATATTTATTTATAGTTTGTTACATCCTAGTTAGATGTGGCCCTGAGAACACAGAAAGGCTGATTTCTCTTCCTTGACCCTTTCCCTCAAAATTTCTTTCTACTCAAAACCTGATTATTTCATGCTATACTATAAATACATATATATGTTTACAGATATAAAATTAGCTTGAACTAACATAGGTAAAAATATTGGTTGAGATGAATAGAATGACATCAATATAAGTCTGTTGGTAGACTAGCAATAAATTATTTTTAATTAATGGTGCCCACATTTATTATATGTTAAAAATAATACAGATCTTTATTAATTACTTTGAATAATTTTCTGTTTTTTCCAGCTAATTGATTGAATAGAAATCACCCTCTTTTTTCATTTCCAGCATAAAATCTTTGAGAGTGGATCAGATGCCTGTTATTAAAATACATACTCAAAGAGTCAAATACTGTGGAAAGAATATTAGGCGTCTTTAGTATCTCAGCTAATAAATGTCGACTGATTAACAAGGCATAAAAAGAACACTTTTAGAAAGTATTTTATTTTTATAAATACTAATTTACATTCACTTATTTTATATTTTTTTCTGAACATATGTATGTAGGTGTCAACAACAGAGTTAAGGCAAGGAGTGAAAGTAGGGATATAATTAACATTTACTGATGAACTATGTGTGAAGGATGTCTGTGCTTTACATTCACTAATTTTCATGAAACATTAGGGATTAATATCCCCATATGCTATATTTGAAGAAGACTTTTACAGATGAAGAAGGTTATTAAATGTTGAAGATGATCCTAGATCTACTTTGCTCCAAAAAGTCCTTTCTAATACTTTCTTTGCTAAAGAAGAATAATAAAAACAGGAAGCCAGAAAGTAGTGGATTATGTGTACACACACACACACACACACACACACACACACACACACATATACTTTCTTTCAATGAATAACCTATACTCTTCAGGAGAAAGTATTGATATAATATAATTGCCCCTATATGTCTGAGGACATACCCAAGTAAAATCTAGAAAAATATATATATAACCTTATACATTGTGATATCTTCTATCTGTTATCATTGCCATGTATGTTCTTGAACAAATCCATCTATCAATTTCCTATTGAAATTTACTTATGTCTTAAAAAAATTCTTTTAAGTGTTATAAAACTCTTATTTTAATATTCTAAATAATAAGCACATAAGTTTTGTTTTTTAATCTGGTGAACCCAAATGTAATATATTGTGAAGAGCAAATATATGTATTCAAGTACATATATAGATATAATAAAGTGAATGAATATGTCATAAAATTTTATTATTTGGCTTTAATTTTTATCTCCCCTGGAACAGGTTTTAGAAGAGAGTGGGTATGGGCAAAAAAACAAAAAATTAATAGCAGGTTGTAAAGCAAGTACAAAAAAAGTAGTTTTAACTCTCAGAAAAGGTTCAAATCCAAATTTAGCTCCAAAATTAATCTGAGATTCCTAGGCTAAAATATCAGTTCATGGCTAATTTTTAAGTTTGGGTTATTTTCTTATTATTGAGTTTTGAAAAGTCTTTAGATACTCTAGATATAAGCCTTTTATTCATTTCATCAGATATATGATTTATAAATATTTTCACTCTGTGTCTTTTTATTCTTTCAGTAATATCCTTGGAAGAGCAGAAATTACTAAATTTTCTGAGGTTTGGTATATAATTTTTTAAGGTAGCATGGTTGAGGAGTCATGTTTAAGAAATCTTTGACTAACTCAAGGTTACAAAGATTTTCTCCTATGTTTTCTTCTAGAATTTTTTAGAAATTTAGATTCACATTTTGGACTGTGATCCACTTTGAGGTAGATTTTCTGTATTTTGTGAGTTATCTCTCAAAGCAATTATTTTGCAAGATAGATATCTGGTTGTTCCTGTGGCATTTGTTGAAGAAACATTTCAATCTTTGCACCTTACACTTTGGCAAAATATCAATTGACCATTTGGATCTATTTCTAGACTCTTTTATGTTTCATTGATCTATTTGCCTGTCTTAATGCCAACCACATTATTTGAACTTTGTAACTTTAAAATAAATCTTGAAATCAGTCAGTTTATGTCTTCTACCTTAGTTCTGTTTTCAAAGTTGTTTTGGCTGTTCTAGATCTTTTGCATTTCCATATAAATTTTATAATAAGCTCTGCAGTTTCTACAAAAAATCACTGGTGTTTGGTTGAGATTGTATTGAAGCTATAGATCAGTTTTGGGAGAAATGACATCTATATACTCTAAGTCTTCCAGTCTATAAATGCATGATATTACTACATTTATTTAGCTCTTTTAAAAAAATTTTTCTAAGCATTATTTTGTAATTTTCAGGTCTGGCAGATTTATTCCTAAATATTTTATATTTGTGTACTATTGTAAATTATATTTTAAAAAATATTAGTTTTAATTTTCATTACTAGTAACAAATATAATTGACTTTGTAACTGATTCATTCTAGTGGCCTTTTTGTAGATTCCATTGAATTTTCTATATAGACAGTTATGCTGTCTGTGAATGAAGACAGTTTTAATTCTTCCTTTACTATTTGACTGCTTTTTATTTCTTTTTCTTGCCTTATTGTACTGACTAGGATGTTCAGTATGTTGTTTTAGGGAGGGGAGAGGGACATCCTTGTTTTTGTTCCTGATCTAAAAGGGAAAGGAATTCAATTTTCTCCATTAATTATAATATTAGGTCTGCATTTTCATAGTGTCCTTTCTTTTCTACTCATTTCCTGATTGTTTTCATCAGTAATGGATGTTGGATAATGTCACATTTTTTTCATTTATTGACACGATTATATGATTTTTCTTTTCTAGTTTGACATGATGAATTGCAACTTATCTATTGCTGGTTTCTGTTTGCTAAATTTTATTTAGAATATTTGCATCTTTGTTCATAGATATTGGTCAGTAATTTTCTTCACTGGTAATATCTTTGTTTGCTTTTGGTATCAGGATAAGTTTTACCTCATAGAATGAGTTGGAAATTACTCCATTATCTTCATTTTTCAGAAAGAGTTTGTACAGAATTGTTGTTATTTTTTAAATGTTTGTTAAAATTTACTAGTGAAGCCACATAGACCTCAAATATTCTTTGTGAAATTTTTAAGTACAAAGTCAAAATTTTAAAATAGACTTGGGTTATTCAGTTAATCTATTCCTTCTTGAGTAAGCTTTGGTAATTTTAGTATTAAAATTTATTCGCTCATTTCATCTATGGTGTCAAAATTATTGGCATGAAGTTGTTTATAATATTCTCTTATTATCCTTTCAGTAACTATAGGATCTCCAATGGTATCACCTCTTTCATTACAGGTGTTTATAATTTATGTCTTTTTAATTTTCTGATCATTCTAGCTAGAGGTTTTTAATTTTTGATATGCTCACACAACTGACTTTTGATTTAATATCTTTTCTTTGTTATTTTTCTCTTACCTATTTTATTAGTTTTGCATTCTGATCTTTATCATTTCTTTCTTATGGTTACTTTGGATTTAATTTGCTATTCTTTTTGTAGTTTTTCCACATCTTCATAAACACTCATTGTTATCAACTATTACCATTTGTTATCATCTTTTTGACTATAGCAACCCTAGCGGGTGTGAAGTGGTTGGTACCTCATGTGGTTTTGTTTTGCATTTCAGTTATGGCAAAAGATACACTTTCATAGGGGTCTAATTCCTTCTCAGAATATCTGCAATCACTGTGTCTATAAGCATTCAAACCCTTCAAATAGTAATAAATACATTATTCTTTCCTAACTGCCTCTATTACTTCTAGATATCCTAATAATAAAATTGCCATCAGTAATAGCCAACAATTTTTAAGCACCTACTGGGGCCTAGGCTTTTTATATATCTTACTCAATTCTCACATAGTCCCATAGATGAAGGAAATTATGTTGTGAGCTTCATTCAATGCCATTTTTTTTCTAAATAATACTTGCCAACTGAAACACATGTCCTCTCCTGCTTAGAGATCAAATCTGTCCGACTCCCTACTTTCATAATGACTGTGCTAAGAATATTTGTTACATTTTAAAGTATTGTTAAAGGAAACAAAGGAGAATACGAGACAGAGACCTATGTGGCTGGAAAGCTTAAAATACTTAAATATATGACCCTTTATGAAAAAAGTTTGCTGATCTCTGACTCATAACCAGCTGGTTTTGACCTGGTTCAAAACCAGCTTCACCTATTCTGGAATGTGGATTTTACAACTGACAATAAAATTGTAGGCATATAAGGCCTCTGGTTTATCTGACCTAGTAAAAGAGAGCAGGGGAAACCACAGAAAACACACAAGCCTATGTTTTTTAAAAAGATAAATTGTGTTGGATATTTTGTGCTTAATATAAAACCTCTGACTTGATGTGGAAGATAGAAGGAAGGTTAGAATATGATTCCTTGAACATACATGAGGAAAGAGAAAACTAACTATAGTTGTGCAAGGCCCAAGTAGAATGTGTACCATAGGAAGTCTTCTGGGGAAGGTGCATTCCTTTACTCCTCCATGGTGCCTAAGGAGGCTTCATTACTGTAGATTGGATGGCACTCACCCAGAAGGATAAAGGAGAGTCACTAGATTGTACATGATATAGCAAGACAGACTGGCCTAGGGTAAGAATTTATATTAGAAAACAAAATCACCAATATGGGAGAATGGATTATTTGAGTAGAAAATAGTAGAGTTTGATAAATTGTACACCCACACCAACATTGCAGACCAAGTGCCAACTCTCAATATTGACAGAGTACTTTAACATATCAAGCTACTCAATTAGCTTTTGCTTGTCTCATTTTATGTGTCATCTATGCCACCCAAAGAGCTCAGTTAATTATCATGGGGGTCTTGTTGTAGCAGTAAACTTTCTCCTTTGTTGATCAGCATTGGACAATGCTTTGTATTCCCCACGTTACCTCCCCTTCCTGTCTATCTCTTCTACCCTTTATTAAAGAATCAAGTAATGGTTCTACTATCAAGCCCTCAGTGATAAATAAGCACATAGGCTTGTACACATGGTTATCTCTTAATTTTTCTCCCCTGTTATTCAGTGCCAATTTTTTTCTAAAAAATGTTTGCCAATTGGAACTCACATCAAAAAATAAAAATTCTGAATTCTCTGAGCAACATTATTTACTTTTTATTGTAAAACAGTCATTTTAAATAACTTACACACGAAACTGAAACCACCACCCATCTTTAAAGAAGGCTTTAGTTTGTTGTAAATTTGTCAGGAGGCTTGACATTTTATCGTTAGTAACTAGAATTTTTTTAATGTTTAAAATAAATTAAATCAGTTTTTCCATCAAAATGAAACACCCTCAAATATAAACAGTTAAAAAAGTCAGACTATCTTTGAACAGGTTGAAATATGAGTGCTTGCTTAAGAATCACAATCTTCTGTATTGCCTGTCATTGATGACTATGCTAACACAATTACAATAGTTTATATTTCAGAATGGCAGTGTAACAGGTCCCAAAGGACACGTGAAACCTTTTTATCCGCCTCCTTTTGTGCACTGCTCGGTCATATCAGTTCCTTTCTAGAATATCCTCTAATTTAATTTTCCTTTGAATAATTGTTTACTAGATCAAATCTTTTTTTCCCCCTAGAAATCCTCTGACCTTTAGAGAGGACTGGAATTATAAATGAACATTATGCTAATGGAAATGATAAGATTTGTTCTAAGACTTTAGAAGTTTTTTTTTTTTTTTTTTTTTTTTTTTTTTTT
>NW_006783288.1:1087588-1126360 GCF_000442215.2 Lipotes vexillifer
GTACGCGGGCCTCTCACTGTTGCGGCCTCTCCCGTTGCGGAGCACAGGCTCTGGACGTGCAGGCTCAGCAGCCATGGCTCACGGGCCTTGCCGCTCCGCGGCATGTGGGATCCTCCTGGACTGGGGCACGAACCCGTGTCCCCTGCATCGGCAGGCGGACTCTCAACCACTGTGCCACGAGGGAAGCCCTAGAAGTTTGTTTGAAGATAGTAGTGTGTTAGTAAATATTCAAAAGTTCTTTTCTTATACAGAAATATTTTTAGCCAAATGAATAATGTTCTGTAAGCATTATTTGTAAGATTTTTTTAAAAGTAAACTATTTTTGTTAACCCTCAGTACAATTTCTTCTTTAATTTTTCTCCCTGGCTAGCAAATATATAACAACTTGTTTAATCTTTTTATTACCTTAGGCATTCACTATAATTCCTGGATTGAGATTTAGATAAAGTAGTGTATAGTGAATAGTCAAACTTCTGTTATCTTTTTGTGGGGACAAATTGTATCAGGTATGATGAATAATTCGATCAGGAATGTTGTCACAATCATGGTTTAAATCACCCATTTCATCTTTGCATATTAAAATTATAAATACCCTTTGGTCATGTTGAAAATATAATAATACTAAAAAAAATTATGTTTGGCTATCCCATGCTTTCTCCATTCTTTTATTCAAGGATTTTTATAATTTGTAGCTTCTTTACTTCTCCACATTACCTTATATTTTTGCTTTATTTTATTTAAAAAATTTTTAATCCTTTTTAAATGGCCTACATATTTTATCTGAAAATGCTTGCCATAATATACCACTTCCTAACTGATATTTATGAATTTATTTCTTTTATTAAAATGCCTTCCCAACTCTTCCTTCATGAAAGTCTCATCATCTGCCTAAAGCTTATATTGTATGCCCTATGAAATCAACACAAATTTCCTGATGTATTTTTATCCTAAACTATCCTGACACACATATTCTTAAAAATCATTCATGCTTTTACTATTATACACACTCTCATTGTATTGTACTTGTCAACTAGATTAAGAGACTTCAAGGGCAAGAAAAAGGATTTGTGTCTGTTTAAATCTTTATTACCTATCATAAAGTAGATGTGAATATATGTTACTGCATTTTTAAATCAATCATTTGCTCTTAGTTATAATTAATGTTTGTGTAAAGATTAAACCATAGGCAGCTGAACATAGGATAAAATTGAAAAGAAAACATCCCAAGAGAGAAAAGAAAGTAAACTGGTAGAAACAATGTGGGCACTAAAGTAAGATAGGTGCCTCACTTCACCTCTGCTTTGATTAAAATGATGTTTGTGCTACCCCACCTCATACAAGCACAAATGTTGTCAATGGTATCTATTTTTATTTAGAGTGTCTACCCATGCCCAAGTCTTGCAGCCTGTTCTCAACAAAGTAGATGGGAGTGATCTTGTCTAAAAAAAAGTCAAATCGGGGCTTCCCTGGTGGCGCAGTGGTTGAGAGTCCACCTACCGATGCAAGGGACACGGGTTCGTGACCCGGTCCGGGAAGATCCCACATGCCACGGAGCGGCTAGGCCCATGAGCCATGGCCACTGAGCCTGCGCGTCTGGAGCCTGTGCTCCGCAACAGGAGAGGCCACAGCAGTGAAAGGCCCGAGTACCGCAAAAAAAAAAAAAAAAAAAAAAGTCAAATCATTTCACACCTGTCTTAAAAATTTCCACTAGTTTCCCATTTTACTCAGAGTGAAAGCAGAAGTCCTTAGTATGAGCTATGTATTAATCAGGATATTTTATAAGCAGTGACAGACAGCTGAAAAATCTTAATGATTTAAACAGCCACAGTTCATTTCTGCCTTCTGTTTTCATTGTGGAGGCTCTGAGTTCTGCCCTTCATGGGCATCCAGAGACAAACACTGATGGAGCAGACAGTCACCTCAAGTATGCTTATCACCATGCTGAGGCAATTATATGCTCTTGTCTACAAGAATTGCACCTCACATTTTGATCACAGCTCTGTCCAGAACTCTTTTAGTGGTTGCACTGAAACATGGGGAGCAGGAAATGGAAGTCTACCTGAAAGACTCCTGGAAGGGGGGCAAAATCACAATCCATAAGGCCTCATCCAGTCACCTCACTCCCATATCCACATTACCTCTCTGATCTTCTATTACTTTCCCCCTGCTTGATGTTAATTCTGCCACAGTAGCCTCCTTGCTGCTACCCGAACACCCCAGGTGCGTTCTTACTCCAGCCCCGTCCTAAAATGCCTTTCCCCAAGCTCTCTCCATGGTTAGCTTCCTCACCACTTTCCTCGTCTTTACTCAGATGTAATTGTCTCAGTGAGAACTGCCCCTGATATCCTATGTAACATGAATGCTTCCCCAACACACCACTTGTTTTTTTCCCCTTGGTCCTTATCATTATATTACACAGTATGTTGTCAACATCTCCCTGAAAACTAAATTTAATTAAAAATAGAGATTTTAGTTTATTTTTCTGTGTATCGGCATGCAGGACAGTGTCTAGCCATGGTAAGTGCTTAATAAGTATTTGTAGCATAAATTTTAAGTAAAAATTTATGAAAAGCCTCTTGTCGCAATTATGAATACAATAACATTCAGAATTACAATTTATAATCATCTATTGATAGCTACTATGTAATATCTATTTTATGCAAACAGTTTATTAGGTATTTTCTGATGTATTAACCCATTTTGTGAAAACCTTGGAAAGTAGATTCAGTCATCCTCTTTTTACAAATGTATGAATAAGCAAGAAGAATTAGTGTGCTGAAGACCTAAATAGATATTTCTCCAAAGAAGACATACAGATTGCCAACAAACACATGAAAAGATGCTCAACATCACTAATGATTGGAGAAATGCAAATCAAAACCACAATGAGGTGTCACCTCACACCGGTCAGAATGGCCATCATCAAAAATATCTATAAACAATAAATGCTGGAGAGGGTGTGGAGAAAACTATGGAGGACAGTATGGAGGTTCCTTAAAAAACTAAAAATAGAACTACCATATGACCCAACAATCCCACTACTGGACATATACCCTGAGAAAACCATAATTCAAAAAGATCCATGTACCACAATGTTCATTGGAGCTCTATTTACAATAGCCAGGACATGGAAGCAACCTAAATGTCCATTGACAGATGAATGGATAAAGAAGATGTGGCACATATATACAATGGAATATTACTCAGCCATAAAAAGGAACAAAATTGAGTTATTTGTAGTGAGGTGGATGGACCTGGAGTCTGTCATACAGAGTAAAGTCAGAAAGAGAAAAACAAATGCCATATGCTAATGCACATATATGGAATCTAAAAGAACAGTACTGATGAACCTAGTGGCAGAGCAGGAATAAAGACACAGACATAGAGAATGGACTAGAGGACACAGAGGGGGAAGGGGAAGCTGGGATGAAGTGAGAGAGTAACATTGACATATATACACTACCCAATGTAAAATGGATGGCTAGTGTGGGAAGCAGCTGCATAGCACAGTGAGATAACCTTGATACTTTGTGATGACCTAGAGGTGTGGGATGGGGGGTTGGGTGGGAGGCTCAAGAGGGAGGGGATATGGGGATATATGTATACATATAGCTGATTCACTTTGTTGTACAGCAGAAACTAACACAACGTTGTAAAGCAGTTATACTCCAATGAAGATATTTAAAACAAAAAAGGGTGCTTATGGTTACACAGGAATAGAAATTTGCTTTAAAGTACCTAAAATTTTTGCTTGATGTTCATTTTAACTAAGGAATTCTCACCAAGTACCTATGATATAATTATAAGAAGGGCATGGTTTGTACTAGTGATAAAACAAAGTAGGGAAACTCAGTTAACATCAATGATTTTCAAGTAATAAAAGTACTGCAGAGAAACTCACATTCACCTTGCAGCATCTTTGCATAGGAGCAGTAGTCCTGAATCTTAACTGTACATTGAATCATGCAGGGACCTTTAAAACATGCTGAGGGCGAGTTCCCATCCCCAGAAATTCTGATTCAAGCTCCCGTAGGTAACTCTAATATGCAGCCAATGTTGAGAATCACTGAGTTAGAGGATTAACTTAATCACTGAGTTCTGGTGGTGGTGAGGCAAGGATTTGTAAATAGTATTTGTCAGAAATGAGGGGTGTTTACTGCTGGGTTCAGATTAGGTTAGATACAATCGCCCATTTGTTGCACTGACCAAAGAAAACAATGATGCTAGCAATAACTTTATTAAAATATTGCACACACTTTCACACATACATCTTTCTCATCAGTCTTCTTGGATGTTTATTTTCCTTCACATTTTCTGATTTTGGTAAAAATAAACTGAAAAAGTTGTTGGAGAACAGAGAAAAATTATATCAACTACTCTCCAATTTCCTTTTTGTGTTGTCAGATCATTATGGTTGGCAGAGCCCAAAAGTTTCAAAAAGTCATTGTTTTATCTGGGATTTTTCACATCTCTCTTCACATATACAGTTTTGGTCCTGTATACTAAAGAAGTCTAATTCTGTTCTGGGGAAATGTTCTAAACATATTTTCGTTATTGAATTGATGGAATTCTGGTCATATAGGTACAGATGCTTTTCTCCTGGTGGCGTCTCCACAGAATTGAGTTGCTTTAACTTTATTCAGACATTAAAATACTCATGATCCTGGTGGTGAAGAATGGCCCATTTTTTCAGTCCAGCTCATGCATTAATTTGATAGCTAGGCTTAGTAACCTGGAAGGTGTTGGCTTCTATTTCAGATAAATTATTGTGAGGAAAGAATACAAAAGATTTATTACAAATCATATGAATGATACAGCATCTTTATGGCATGCAGCTTATACAGTTAAAAAATAGCAGTTCTCTACCTCAGTTAATGCAATGTATATGCTGATCAGTGTTTCTAAGGTTGCAAAATGCTTGCAGAACTGTCCCCAAAGAGATTTACTCTTAGGATTCAATTCTAGAATATATGGAGGGGGGAGGGTAATTCTCATTTCCTATTATTTATGAACTGGCCTTGGCTTATCATTCAAGTTCTCAACTTTGCCTCAAACTCCTCACAATTTATGTCCCAAATGCACACCTCAAAACAGTATACATCACACACATCATGCTTTATCAAAACAAATCAGAACTTTTTTGAAGGGCTTGTTTTATTTGAACTCTATTATCTTTCTGGGATTACCATTTCTTTCTCCTAATGCTGTTTTAAAAACATACAGCCCAGCCTAATTTAACAGTCCCTACTATTTTGATTCCCATTGATCTGTTAATTTTGCTTTCTTTCTTTAGGCAGTGTAACTTCTTTTGAATCAAAGAGCTCTCTAAACCTTTTAAGAGGTTGTACAAGAAGATAACTAGAATTCTCATTATGTGTAAACAGAGGGCTTGTTTTCTGGTCCTGTAAATTTCTTCAATTACTTCTCATTAACACAGCAAAATGTGGATTTTAACAGTCCACTGCAGCTCCTGTTATTTCTTTGTGGAAGGGTCTCATTAGATTTCTTGCTGTATTCTTTACTATGTGCTCCAGCTTGGGCTTCACTAATGGGTCTCTTAAAAGATTGACACAGAACTCCCTGTGCATCTGTATGATTCTTCTTAGGCCACTGAAAAAATGAGCATGACTAGTGAAGTTTTATTAGAACTCCATATCTCCACTACATACTCCAGTTATACATTAACATTTTCAAGACCCAGCATGGAAGAAGAGACAGACTTACAAAGCATCTCTCTAAGCTCTTTAGATTCTCTTACATCTAGATTTCTCCAGGTACCCTGAAAAATACTGGGTATGAAATTAGAAGACAGTTTAATTAGTGACTGTATTACCCATATAAATGGAGAGTGTTGAGAAACTCTAAAGATCTTCAATTTTTTAAATCTCTACTTATCTTTCAAAGTGGTTGGAGTTAAATGTGTTTGTTTGAATGGTTGTTGAAAATCTAAAAGCACTATAAATTTGTGCTGTGCATTCTGCTTTTGCCCCTCCAGATTCATAATCTGCTGTTCTCCACCCTGCTTTGTGCTTGAGGACCTGAGCCACATGCACTGCATCAACCAGGCTCCGTCGCCCTGTGATTTCCAGCCAGCCGGTGGGAAGCACCAGTCAAAAGGTAGGAGAGAGGCAGGATGGAGATATCAAGGAGTCTTTCCCCCTGGCTCCCTCCTTGCCAGTCTGCAGTTTGCCACTCACTCTGTTTTCTTCTCTTTCTCTACAAATATCTACAACTCCTTTGGATGTTCCTTTTCCTACAGATGTAGGTCCTAATGAGTCCTGGTCTCTGCTCCTCCCTGGCCCCTTCAGGCCCAGGAGTGGTGGGGGCTTCCTGCTGCTCTTAGCCCCAACAAAAAGATCTGTTTTTTTCTCCCCAGATCTTCGTAAATAGTCCCTTTAACACATCATCTATTTTGAGTGTGTCACATTTCTTGCTGGAACCTTAACTTAGACAAATAATTGCATTTATTATGGCTAACTTATTAAGAGATACTCTATACCCTGATATAAATCCACATATAGAAATTTATATTTTCCTAAATTTTCTAAATAAATACATAGGCATGCAAGCACACACTTTACTAAATCTATGGTCTTCCCCTTTTCCAGAGTGGATTTGAGAGCTAGATTAAATTTCAAGGCCATTTTATGAATTTCTACTCAATTTTCCTTAAAATTGTGATCTTATTTCTGCTAGTTTTGATTTTTAAATTTTAACTACTGTTAGATTTACTTCAGTCTTATCAAATTTATACATACTTGTGTCAACAGTATATCTGATCTACAATTTTAATAATTAGTATATATATATATTATATCATTTCAAATATAAATCACTTGTTAACCTAAAACAATGAAACAGCTAGTTATGTTACCTTATGTTACCAGTAAAACAGGTGTATTTGGGGGCAGTGAAGAATTGCAATTCAGGATGTGTGACTGTGGTGAATGACAGCAGGTATGGGTAAAGCAAGGGAGAGAAAACTCTTTTACAGAGGAGGATGGGAAATTGGGAGAGGCTGTTGTGAACAAAAGGCACATTGGAGAAAACTGGGAGTTTGAAGTATAGAGGTTTTTCATTGGCTGAGTTGTGATGGTCTTTCGTTGACTGAGCTGTTGCTGAGCAAGGAGAGAATCTTTCTTTCTCATGATGGTGGTAGTAACATAGTGTCACTTTCTGCCAGAGATGCCAAGTCCATCTCTTCCTCTTTAGATCTATATTGACCTCAAGTGTTATGTGTGTGAGAGCTCCCCCTGCTGGCTTCCTGACTGTTTTAGTGAAGTTTTCCTTTTTTAGTTTTCACAAGCTAGAGCAGATATATTCATAATCCAAAAAGTTCCTTGCAAGAGAAGCTTCATTGTTATGAAGAAATTCTTTTCCTACTACAATGTGAAAAATTGTGGGATATTTTAGCTTCTGGGTTATTCTACCTGAGAAAGTATTAGCTATGAAAGTTTGAGGACATTTGTCCTTGAGGTTATGTGCATTACACTGTCTAATGGGTGCACCATGCCCATATACAACTCAGCTCACCAGTTGCAAATATACTTTTGTCAGTCAAGAAAGATCTTTGTGGACTTGCATTATTCAAATAACTTGAGTCTAATCATTTTTTAATAATGAGATAGTTTGCACACATCATTATTGGTAGGCGGTGATTAGAGCTATATATTATTGAAACAATGATGTCACCCAGCTGAATACTGCTTCTCTTAAATCTCAGCCTGTGGTCATTCAGGCATAGTGCAAGTGGGAGTCACTGTTTTACAGAAATTTGTCCAAGCATCAGAGCTATCCTGAGTTCCATGAGTAAGTTAATTCTTCACTTCATCAATCTCACGTCTATCTCCTTAGCTCCATTCTGAGGTGGGATAAAGACTGACTTCTCCATTGCAGTTTTACATTGATCCAAAGTTGTCCTGTTGTTCATTGTTCTCCCCTTGGTAAACATTAAAAACAGCAGTCGCTCCAGTCATTCTTCTCCCTGGCCAGTCTTTGACTCAGCTACACTGGGAACATGGTAATAATATATGTATGTCTATATCCCTCTCTGATATTTTCTCCCCATTTTATTTCATTGCAAATGTTATCACAGTTGTCTCTGTCTTTCTTATGCATAATGTTACATGTACTTATCTTGAGATGAAACCAGTCTTCTCTGAGAAGACTCTACTTTTAAACCTATCATCTCTGGTATTGTCAAATACTAAAGTGAAGGTTTGAACCCGTGATGATCTATTTCCTGCTCTTGGTGTGAGATATATTTTTATTAGGATGAACTGAATTAAATTGCTAACCTGGAAAATAAAGGAAGGCTGCTTATATGTCTAAGCTCTTGATAGATTATAACTTTATGATATTTATAATTAGTGTCAGTAAAACCAGTGCTATTTGATGTTCATTGAATTTTCAACTAGGTATTATGCATTATTTTCTTTTTGGGCATGCACTCAGTATAAACCTTTGTTGGCCTGATAGAATTGCATTCGGTGTGATATTTCGAAAAGTAGTCTAGCATAAGAAAGAACTCGCTCCTCCCAGAACTGTGTTTATGTATCAGTTCTAACACTTACTAGTTACATAGATTGGACAAGTGTTATTGACTTTATATCTAAAAATGAGAGGCTAATAGTACTTAACCATATTGAGTTGTGAATAGTCAACAAATGTTGATTTAATTTTCCATCTTCTATTCTCCTGCTTCACTTTGCCTTATTTGTTACTCTTCTTTTTTCTTTTTAAGGAAATCTTATTGGCAGGGCATTATTTTATTTTATTTTATTTTTTTACTTTTGGCTGTGTTGGGTCTTCGTTGCTGCACGCGGGCTTTCTCTAGTTGTGGCGAGCAGGGGGACTACTCTTCGTTGTGGTGCACGGGCTTCTCATTGCGGTGGCTTCTCTTGTTGCAGAGCATGGGCTCTAGGTGCGCAGGCTTCAGTAGTTGCAGCACGCGGGCTCAGTAGTTGCAGTGCACAGGCTTCAGGGCACGTGGGCTTCAGTAGTTGTGGCTCTAGAGTGCAGGCTCAGTAGTTGTGGCGCACGGGCTTAGCTGCTTTGCGGCATGTGGGATCTTCCCGGACTAGGGATCGAACCTGTGTTCCCTGCGTTGGCAGGCGGATTCTTAACCACTGCGTCATCGGGGAAGTCCCTTATTTATTACTCTTGAAAGTTGGGAGAAGGTGGCTCTTACTAGCAATGCAGGTAAAAGGCAACATTTTTCTTTCATATATATATTTTTTTAATTGTGGTAAAATACACATATAAAATTTACCATCTTAATCAATCTTAAGTGCACAGTTCAGTCGTGTTGATTCACACTGTTGTGCCACCGATGTCCAGAGCTCTTTTCGTCTTGCAAAACTGAAATTCTATACTCGTTAAATAGCACCCACTCCACCCTCTCCCTCCAGATTTCCTTTTATGGTGTTACTTTTGATGATCACAGCAAATTTAGTAAAAACTGAAGGTTTATTCCAAATTATTGTTTCATTAACCTGATTTATAATCACATTGACTATACATTCTCCTTTTTCTGAACTTTTTTTTAAAGAGGTTTTATTCTTTTATGTAAAGTTGATTCCTTAAGAGAATAATTTGATGATATTTACTATTATTCATTAAAAATAGAGAAGCTAACAAATCAGAAAAGGAAATTATTTGTCCTACCAGTTTCCTCAACCTTTGGTTTTAGAAAACGGGGTGAATATGCCTTTAAGTTGTAGTCACTAAGTGGGATCAGTGGGTTAGGGTCTTTGCTTCCAGATAAGGTCATATTTGATAACTGGTGACTACGGAAGCACTGGATCTTTCACTTTTTGCCAGCCAGCTCTGTCCTGACTCTTGTCTTGGATAAAAGCAATTTTACTTACATTTTAAGCTATATGAAAGTAGTTTAATATTAATTTCTAAAGTTTTAAATGTATATCTAAGCTTATTTTCATATCTGCTTTGATTCCTAATTACTTTCTAGCTTTCAATATATATATGGGCTTTGGGCTGAGAAAATAAATAAATAATTTGACTCAGGAGTGTGGAAACAATTATTCTTAAATATTATTTATGTGCATTTTTAAACTCCTCAGAAATATTTCTAGATTATTTCAATAAGAAAGAATATGCTTTGCCATCTAATAGCCTGTAATTTAGTTTTAAGTATTTTAAGCATGCTAATAAATGTAAAACACTTAAAACAGTGCTTGACACATAGAAAGTGGTCAAATTTTAGCCATTATTATTATTGCTGTTTTTATTATTATTGTTATTATTTGGAGAATTAAGCTGAATGGACAACAAATATATTAACTAAATTTATAGTATTAAGCTACTATAAATCTCAGAGGTACCCTTCACCCAGGGTACCTACTCTGTAAAATATTTGCCCCAAACCTATCTTACAGAGGGTAATTCTATGGATAATCTAGGTTCTTTAATTCTGCACATGCAAGGTACTTTCACATCTAAAACATTTTCTGTACCTAGTCCTGGATTTCTGGGACTTCTTTCAAAAAACAGCAACCAATCTGTTAGTTTTTCAGATTTGAAAGATCTTTTTTACTTAGTTATGCTTCCTAAAATAAATTATTATATATGCAGCTAAAAGAGTAAACCTCCACTTTGCTTTCTGGAGACCTATTGTCTATATTCATTACTCAGGTAGAAGTACTAGCTAATTTTTTTTTTTTTTTTTAGTAAAGAAAAGAGGAAATGTGTTCCTTATTACTGTAAAAGTGCATTTGAGTGTAAGAGGAAAGATGCAGAGTATATTTTAAAATTCTCCTACTCTGGTTGGTTTGCTGTATCATAGACTGGGTGTCTTAAACAACACACATTTATTTGTCAAAGTTTTCTTGGCTGGGAATTTCAAGATCAACACTCTGGCAGATCCACTGTCTGCTGGGGTCACTCTTCCTGCTTTGCAGGTGGCTTAAAAAAATTTAATGTAACAGGAAAGAAACTAAAATTTTCGAAGCTAATATTGGAGATTTATTCTTTGATGGTATAAGTGCTTTTTAAAATTTTCTTTTAAAACAAGAACACCAAATACAAACCATACAGGAAACACTGGTTAAGTTTGATGACCTTAAAATTAAGGATGTCTCTGCATACAGGAAAATCAGAAAGAAAGAATAAAAAAGTAAGTTAGAATCTAAAAAAGGTATAGCAACTTATAATTTTAGTATCCAGAATATATGAAGGACTTGTTCAAAACTGTAAGCAAAAGGGAAACTTCATACCAAAATAGTGGTAAAAGTCGGGAGAAGGAAGTTCACAAAAGAGAGAATATAGATATTGTATAAGCTTATGAGGAAGTGTCTAACCTTATTAATAATCAGGTAAATAGAAATAAAAACTGTATTGGAGAATACTTAATTGACAAAAATTAGAAGATAGAATGACACCAAGTTTGCCAAGGATGGAGAACAAAGGGAACTCTCATACAGTGCTAGGGCAGTAGGGTTCAAATGTGATAAAAATCTCTATAAAAAACTTTTATTATGTCATACATTTGAACATGTACATACTCTAGATCCCTGCTTTAGAAGGTGTCCTTGTATGTAATAACAACATTGCAAACAGCCCAATAACCTTTCAACAATCAATTGAATAGATAAATTGTGGTATGTCATACAATAGATTATATACAATACACATAAGTAGATCTCAAAACCATAAAGTTGAATGAAAATAGCAGGTTATGTATATAGTTTGATTTCATTGAATAATATGTTGGTTATGTGTGTATTTACAGTTGATAGAAAGAAAATCAAATACATGATTAAATCAGTAATTAGGAGAGTGGTTATTTTCTCTTGGTGGCATAAAGGAGAAACATTACCAGGAAGGGAAATCCAGGCAGTTTCTAAGACACAGATAACGTTCATTTAAGTTGTTTGGTAGGTATATACATGGTTTTTTTTTTTATTATTCCTTAAACTTCTCATGAACATTATTGTGTCTTTAATACTTTTGGAACATTTTATTTAAAGAGTATAAAAGAAAAACACAGAAAAGATTTCAAAAATATATATGTTCCAATGAGCTTTATTGAACTAAAGAAATTAATTTTAAATTGAGTTTCCAACATCTAACTAATACTCTTTTGGGGGGCAACTGTAATAAGATAGTTAGATGATTACATCTAGGCTTGCTCCCTCACCTTCCAATATCCTGCTCATCCTGATGGATTGCCTGCTGCACCTCCCTTCTTGTGGAAACTGGAATAATCAGTTAATCTCCTTTGAATAGCAGTTCATCATTTTCATTGATTTTCTTTCTTCAGGTGAAATATTCTTTGATTTCTTATGTCACTTCACTTTTCTCTTCAAGCTATCCATTTCTTTTCAGGCCTTATAACCGCTGGGGGCTCACATTCTCCCTCTGCTTGTCTGACTAAGGGTAGATTTCCTTCTAAAACTGCTGAGGCATTTTTTTTATCACCCCAACTATATGTGTGTATTCTACACTGTCAGTATCTGCCATAATCTGATGTAGTTGAAACTCCCTTTCTTCCTTGTTCCCATCTGTTATGGCAAGCAACATATACAAAGGATATATGCAATAAGCAGTTTTCTTGCTGGACTACCATGGGTAGCGACTAGGACTTTTATAGCATGCACTTACACTGTTAGTGCCAGGAAGATTTAGGAGAGCATTATTCTGAGAACACCAAGCCCTGTATTGCACTTCTATTTCTGAGGGAATAATTGGACAGTAACATGGAAATGTTACTGGTGAAAAGACTACCCTATTTCCCACCAACCAGTTTAAACAATGCTAATGATGCTTATAATTAATATGTATAACAACTTTCCTATGTGCCAGCTACTGTGCTGTGCTAATTATATCAATTTATCAATGTAGAAGCTTTTATCTGATAATGATCGACAAAAGTCCAGATTCAAGTTGAAGAAAAAAAAAGATTAAAGGGAGGAGAAAAGATGAGAACAAGAGAAAGATTATGAAAAGAGAGAAATGTGCCCCTTTTGGTATTTATTTTGTTACCTGTGACTTATACAACTCAATTTGGAAATAAAATTAAGGATGAAGACAGTAGAAACAACATTTTAATTTATTGTTCTCTCTAAGGATAATGCATTTATACATGCTTTGATTTTTTTCTTCTACTCCATCAAGGCTAGGAAATTATCTCACATAAAAAAATGTAGGGATAAACTTACAAATCAATCACTTAGATCAAGAGGTCTAGAACCAAATACTGACCCAAAATTTGTTATCATTTTTTTAAATAAAATAACTTTATTCCTAATTTTCATTTAAAAAGTCAGGAAATGTATAAAATGTAAAGAAGAACACGTAAACCTGAAATCATACTATAAATGATATTTTAATATGTATAAAATATAATTGTTTTCTGTGTTACATTTGGGTTCATAATATATCCGAATATGTATCACCAGTTACTTAAGATATTTATGATATTTAAATTAACATTTAACATTTAAATACACATACATCATGTAACTGTAATTCTTGCTACATAATATAAGCATATGGATATAACAAAACTTTAATTTTTTTCTGTAGAATTCTAATCTATTGTTATTAACAATGCTGAGATGAAAAATTGCCTATATAATATCTGTACCCTTACTCATAATTTTCTGTACATATTCTTAAAAGAAGAACTGCTAGGATCAATGTGTATATACTTGAAATAGATGTATTTTTCTAAACGGCCCCCTAGAAATTTAATATCAATTTAAACTCTCCTTGGCAGTTTCTGAATGGCTGTTTTCACATCCTTTACAATACTAACTCCTACTAATCTTTTAACCTTGCTAGTCTGATAAATACAAACAATAGTGCTTTTGTATTTTAGTGAATTCATTCAAATAATATCCAAGTTTAACATCTGTCTTAAGTGGGGTTCTTTGGGAAACAGACTCTGAGATGTATACTTGCACGTAGGAAGTTTATTGGGGAGTGCCTAGAGAAGCAACTGTAAGACAGTGGGTAGATCTGGACAGAGGGAGTTGAATTTGAAGCAGTTGAATGATGAGGTTATGAGATGATTCCCCAGGATTAGGAACTGGGATGGCCTTACTGATTTTTCTTGAAAGAAAGTATGCACTCAGTCACTCCCAACATCTATGTATTTCCTTTTTGCCATAAAATGTAACTTGTATATTTAACCAAGTAAATGGTCTTAGGTCCTTTGGGAAAGAAATGGGAGAGTCCCTATCATGTACATCTGCTGAGGTTTTGCACGGTTGTTCCTTCTGTGGACTGTCTTCTTCAGTCAGTAGTTTCTAGCTTAGGTCTAGAAACTGTTCAGGGATTGTGTTTGTATTGGGATTGCTACCTTACCTCCTTGACTGTCATTGATTTCTTTTGATTTTGTAGGATGAGCAGTACCCTGTTGGCTGTCCATCTCTCTTTCCCTTAAGGATACTGAGTTCTTTTAATTATTTGCATAGGTAGGTCAAGCTCCCATGGATATCATTCAAAACTTGCTATTCCTTTATAATATCTGAGCCCACCTTGTTCTAAGAGCTCAGCAACACTGCCTGACCTATATTTTCTGGATTCTACCATCCCCATCTGTCAGTGAGCCAAAATTTCTACATTCAAGTTTATTTTATTCATTTAGGAATTTTGCTCAACCAAGTCCTTTAACCTCTCTTAAGTGACAGATTTCTACTTGGTAAAATACAAATAAAATGAATTGCTCTCTTCCAACCTCATACTCTTGTTTCCAGGGTAAAATGAAAAAATTAAAATGTGTGAATATATTTTATAAAACTGTAGTTCTAAATAAATGTAGTGTTTTTATTTTCTCATTACAATATCATGCAACCTTTATGTCATAGTGGTAGTATCTCAAAATATCCTGTCTTAATATGTCAGAAAATCATTACATCTTCTACCATGACTGAATTTTTACAAGAGTTAACTGTTATAAACTTGCATCCATAAAAAACAAGATTTTCCTTTTAGCCACAGATAAAGAATATAATCCTAAAGACACCTTGGGTCAGGATACCTAACATGTGAGAAGGAATCAAGGAAAAAGATAGGACCCAAACTTTTGGGATGGAAAAGATAGTTTGAAAGAGCATTTCTGGGACTTTAGGGATGGCTACTTTACTTACAGGACCATGTTAAGAGATGACCATACTCCATGTCTATGTCTAGGGTGGAGTGTACTTCTATATTTTGTGACTCAGAGGTCTAATGGAAAAAGCACTCTCTTCCTTTGCCTCAACTTCTCCTTCTCCTATAGAGTAGAACCTAGTCTGGCAATTATGTTGCTGCTCTTGAACTTTTGATTATTTTTAATTGGTAGTTTAATTATCATGAGACCAGATGATTAATATTCCACATACCATAATATAAGAAGAGTTTTATTGAAGCAAAGTTAAATTTTCAAAAGCAAAACCTTCAGTCTCATCATGATAAATCTTTAAAAAGGCCGAGAGCTTTATAATGAGAATACTTTTTAGATTCCTATTAATAATTTTCCTTTTCACAAAACAAGGTATTTCTGTTTTTATATGTTATATTATTAAATATTTCAAACTTTAAGCAAAAGTTCAGAGAACTATATAATGGATATATAAATATACAAATATATACACATATCACTGAGATTTAATAGGTGTAAAATTTTTGCCACACTTTCTGTAGTATTTTATTTGGGGTCTTGCTATTATGTCTTTTTCTTTAATAAGTGTTATGTTAATTGATAATATGCAATTTATGTAGTTCAAAGTTTTAACATTTCCTAACAGAGGCTTGGCTTCTAACTATAGAGAATATTTTGACCATCTTAATTTATTGATATTTATGGATAAACCTTTATAGAAGGTTATAAACATTGTCTAGGAGGTATTTTCTTATGAAATCTGAAGCTTTTTTGAAGTCCTCAAAGCTATAACTGTAGCTTGAATTGAGATTTCACTTTTCTGGAGTTAAAATTCGTATTATATTGTAGCCTTTTAAGAAATGAAATGTATATCTGGAAAGCTGACAACAAATCTTTGTTACAGTTTTTTGAAAATAAGTGGTTTATCCCATATTATGTTCTTGATCCAGACGTGCTAATGATTTATTTCAGAGTTACTGAGAATCTGGCAGGAGACATCAAAATAAATGAATGGAAAAGCTGTATTAACCAACCCATTAAGACAATTAAAATGAGAGCATATGGATGAATTTTTCTCTTTTCAGTTTGCATACATATCAACTTTAGAAAAACTATTGGATAAAACTGAATATTAAATCTAGAGATGTGAACCATCTGGCAGTTTGAAAATAACAGCATAAAATTTGGGGTCAAGCTATTGAAACTTGGAAACAAATGGAAATGTGAATTTTTATTAAAATAATAATATGCAAGAAATTATGATTTCAGGAAGCAAAAAATGAAGAGCTATACTTTAATAATTAGAAGTTATCTGAGTTTCTTTAATGTGTTTACCACATGGTCAGTCAAACCTGCCATACCTATAGGTAGCTAGGTCTACTTTTCCCCCTATTGTTTTATATTGAAAAGCCACAATAAAGCCAACTTTTTCCTATTTAAATGTCTTTTAAGAATAACTGTTTAAACATAAAATAACAGCAACATATTGTGGATTTATTATATATACATGTTATGTAATGAATGACAGCGTAAAGGTTGGGGGAGGATTGAAGTATACTATTGTAAGTTCCACATACTATATGTGAAGTGGTATAATATTGCTTAAAGATAGTAATAAGTAAAAAATGTACCCCAACAACAACTAAAAACAAAACAAATAGAGCAAGCAGTAAAAAGCAAAGAGTTATAGCTAATTAGCTAACAAAGGTAATATGATAGAATCATAAAAATAATCAGAAAGAAGACAGAGGGAAAAGGGAACAAAAAGGGGACAAATATAAAACATGTAAGTAAGATAACAGAAATAAACCAAAATAGATCAATAGTCACACTAAATGTAAAAGCAAATTAGAGTCAGATTTTGTGAGAGTGGATAAAAAGTGAGATAACTATATGGTGCCTATAAGAAATACTCTTTAAATGAAGACTCAAATGGATTAAAAGTAAAGTGATGGAAAAAGATACCCAAGACTAACAGTCATTTTTTGAAAAATGGAGCATGATACAAAGTACATTTTGAAACAAAGAAAATTACTAAGGATAAAGAAGGCTATTAAATAATGACGACAAAGTTATTTCATCAGTTGGACATAATCATAAACATTCATGAACTAAATAACAGGGCTTCAAGTACATGAGTCAAAAACATAAAATTTCAAGGGGAAGTAGACAAATTCAGAATTTCAGCTGAAAATCTTAATGCTCTGTTCTCAGTATTTGAGAAAACAAATAGGAAGAAAATCAGTAATCATGCAGAATATTTGAAGAACACTAGCAACTAACTTGACCTAATTTGACATCTATGGAACACTTCAGCCAAATACGACAGAATACACATTCTTTTCAAGAGTACATGGAACATTTGCCAAGGCAGAATACATTCTGGGCTATAAAACAAGAATCACGGATTTCAAAAGGATTCAATTCGTATGAAGTATGTTCTTTGACCACAGTGGAATTAAAATAGAAGTCAGTAAGAGAAAGAACACAGGGAGATCTTCCAAATATTTGGGAACAGAATTCTAAATAATATATGGGTCAATGAAGGAAACACTAGGATGCCTTAGGTACTAGAAATACAAAACAAATTTATTTAAGAACAACTGGGCACCTCTGTCACTGAGGATCCTGCACTTAGGATAACAAAACTCCACCCATAATCCTACATTTTCTACTACTGCAGGTAGCAGTATTCAGGTACCCATAGAATAGTGCTCCACCTCATTTGTTCCATGACCTCAAAACAAAAGACAACTGAACTAGAATACCATGTTAGGTTTGTAGTTTGCTACAGTTTATGTTGGAGAAGAATACTTCGAAGTGCACCTTCCTTAAGACTGCATTATGAAGTATCATTTTCTGGTATTGCTGTGTGTCCATTATCCTGCTGCTTTCTGTATTTCGATTCATGGTTCTGAAGCTACATATGAATTAACACAATATTTGCAGTGGTTTATGTTGAGGGCTAAAGAACATTTTGCAATATTAAAAAGTCCATATTATTAATTTGTATATTTTTAGGGATAGAGGTAATGTGTAAAGTATAATACTAATTCTTTACTTGCACAGAAAAAGGACTCATGCAATTAATTATAGGATTTGAAGAAAGACTGAATAAATATTAAAAAAATAAACAATAAAATAAAGGCAAGTAAATAATGATATGGGACTTTGGCATAACTTTCTTAAAGGAACAATATTGTCTGCTCAATATTTCACCAAACATGTTTTTATATTCATGGTATTAACAGCAAGGTGTTTCAAATTTAAGGATAAAGTAGACATCATTGAGTAATTTGACTTGTAAATAGAAATAAGAAAATAATGACTATCAAAGGGGACAAATTCCAAATAAACATTAAGTTGTTAGGTCATAAGGTGTGAAAAGAAATTATACATAAAATAAAAAGTAAGTAATTCTTGTTCAACTAGATTATATCAAAGATTCTTTTAACTATGGTGTGCTGCAGATAAAAATCATGTTGAAGAAAAATGTATTACCCTATACTTGAATAAACAGGAAACAAGGACATCAAAATTAACAAATATTTCATTGGTTTTACACTTGTTTTTTAAAGTACAGGTTTAGACTAATGTGAACAGTGAAAATATTTTTCAGTTTTAAGCATTGATTTTAAACCATTATCAAGGACAAGTCTGTGAAAATGGAGATAACAAGGTTGGTAAAGAAAAAATTGTATAAGACAGAATTTTGCGCAAAAGGTCATAAGTTTTATGTCTCATATGGAGCATTAATCGACTTTTTACTAAGTGACGTGATGGTTTCAACTATGGCTATAGCAATTACATCCTTTGGACAAGTGAAAGATAATATTCAATAATTCCTAGATCTTCCCAAAGATGAAATTTCTTGATGAAACTTATATCGAATTTGACCTTACAGCTACTCTTGGGTACTCTACAGGAATTCTAAATGAATACTGGCAAAGCAATTAGATTTATATTGGACTTTATGAAATAAAATAGAAGAATCGAGGAAAACAACAGCAAATTCTCAGAAAAAGAAGCAAATCATGTTCTTTGACAGAAAATCAGAATTTTTAAGTTGCACTATCCATACTTATTTGGTATGAATTGTTACTTATAATCGATGCTGTTAGTAAAACCTTATAACAGTAAAAAAAAATTGTTTTATTTTACTTTTTACAGGATTAAATGATTACACACATAAAAATTTTCAGATTTTGTTAAATCTAAACAAATTTTATATGAAATATAAAATGTGACATTTAATTTATATAAGAAAATCATAACAAGGAAACAAAACTGTATAATTAAGAAGGAGAACATTGAAGTAAAAATACTAAAATAATTCTATAATATAATTCTGTTTTTGTTCATTATAGTTTGCAGATATAGTTTAAATTGAGAGGACTTTTTAAATAAACTGAGCAATATACTGCTATTTTTTAGTTTTCTTTTTTTTTTTTTTTTTTTTTTAATAATACACAATGTATGTATTTATTTATTTATGGCTGTGTTGGGTCTTCATTTCTGTGCATGGGCTTTCTCTAGTTGTGGCAAGTGGGGGTCACTCTTCATCGCGGTGCGCAGGCCTCTCGCTATCGCGGCCTCTGTTGTTGCGGAGCACAGGCTCCAGACGCGCAGGCTCAGTAATTGTGGCTCACGGGCCCAGTTGCTCCATGGCATGTGGGATCTTCCCAGACCAGGGCTCGAACCTGTGTCGTCTGCATTGGCAGGCAGATTCTCAACCACTGCGCCACCAGGGAAGCCCTAGTTTTCTTTTTTAAAAAATAAATTTATTTATTTATTTTTGGCTGTGTTGGGCCTCCGTTGCTGCATGCAGGCTTTCTCTAGTTGCGGCGAGTGGGGGCTACTCTTCGTTGCGGTGTGCGGGCTTCTTATTGCGGTGGCTTCTGTTGTGGTGGAGCACAGGCTCTAGGCGTGTGGGCTTCAGTAGTTGTGGCATGTGGGCTCAGTAGTTGTGGCACGTGGGCTCAGTAGTTGTGGTGCATGGGCTTAGTTGCTCCGCGGCATGTGGGACCTTCCCGGACCAGGGCTCGAACCCCTACATTGGCAAGTGGATTCTTAACTACTGAGCCACCAGGGAAGTCCCTAGTTTTCTTTATAATATTTCAGCATTGAAAAATGGGAGAGAAAATTGAACCTAAGAAATACTGTTTGCACATGGCAGAATTTTCTTCAAGGGTCAGTAAGCCATAATATAATTGATAGTGATTTTATACTGATAACATTAAAATATTTTATGGAAATGATAATTTATCATATGTGATTCTTCTATAATGCTTGAACATTATGTATAAAATTCTTGATTTATTCTGAAATTGCTTTATATCTTTTAATGTTTCAAGTTGCTACTGACTCCACTGGGTAAATTTTCTTTAAACTGAAATTAAATAAGAAATAAATTAATACTGACAATTATTCATTTTATTTAATTAGGTAAAAATGTGTCAAATTATATGAAAAGCCTGATTATAATATTAGTATTAGTCATTTTGCTAAAATGTAAGCATTTTTAAGTAGTACATATATGACTTTATTATATTTATATTTTATTGTATTACACAAACATCACAGGCCCATCAGCACATCCCCCAGAGAAGCATGATGGCAAATTTATTCTTAGGAATTTAGCCCAGCTTCATCAAAAAAACAAAAAACAGAAAATCCATACATTTACGCATACATCTCTATTTTCTTGTTGTGAAGTTAACTTGTCAAAATAGGAGGAAAGCATAGTCAACTGTTTATTATCTTGATTTATATAGTTGAATATTCACATATAACATATATGAGCCTTCATTTATACTCTTGCCCTGGGTTCTGCAAATGATAGGAACTGGCTGCTCTAGTGATGCATGTTGGACTTGCTCCATGCAGGAGAAAACAGTAACACAAGAAACTCAGCCTCTGAGATTTGGAGGCTGATTTTACTGTCAATTCTTATTAGAATGGGACCAATAGTTAGCTGTTCTTTATTTTAATTAATTTCATGAATATCTTTACAAGGTGAGCATGACTGTGCCTACCAGGAACGTAATGTCTACCTTCAGCACTTCCTGGAAGGGACTGATTCAAATTTAGGATTTGGGGGCACCTTTACATTCCAACTAGTACTGGGTAGCAACTAACCCCTGGTCTGCAACCCACCTTGCTTTTTTTTTTTTTTTGCTATGCCCTGGTTCTCTCACACGTCTAGGGGCACCTCGGACACCACTGGGACCTAGGATCACCCACACCAACTGTGCACTTCTCTCTGGAGAGAAGGACCAAGAGATGGGCTCACTTAGCCCTTGGATGGGGTTTCTGTGGCATTTTTGCATGGAATGTGGGGTTCAGGAAACCCTCAGCTACAGCTGGAAGATGTGGGCTTCTAGTCAGCAAGTGCTGTGGATCCTTCTTCCCATGGAGAGAAGGAAGTGCAGCTGGGGAGGTGAGTAAGATCAGAGTCAGTTCCTGTAAGCTCTAGGCTCAGGGTCAGTTCTCCCCTTGCCTGGATCCCAGGGTGGCTCCGGTGCCAGGCACTGTGTTGGAAAAGAGATGCAGAGCTAAAATACACATTTCCATGTGTCAAGGGAACTGACATTTAGTATGGTTACTATCTGGAACGTTCCCACGTTCCCTATTTAATCGTTTATGAACTAATAAGTAACCATTAGAAATGAAATCATCAAAATGAAAACATTTTAGTAAAAAAGATGGTCATTATGTAAGTGCAAATAATTCCTTTTTTGCTGTTCTTAGGCAATTGGTTTGTGTCATTAATTTTTATCTCTGAAATTATTCCCTGAATGAAAATTTCAGAAAAAATGTGCTTAAAAGAGTACCAGGTATGGTATGCTTTAAGCTACTTGATGGAACTTAGCGTGTAGAATTTCTTAGATCAAAGCAGATCTTAAATGAAGGCAGGTTTTGGAGTAGATAGAAGTTAGAAATTATCTATTCTTCCATTTAAAATATAAATTTAAGTGGAAAGAATCTGTTCCCTGTAGAACGAAAGACCTCAGCATTTTCCAGATAAACCCTGTATGCAGGGAACACTATCCTTTTCTGCTTTGTTAGTTATCTCTTCTCCATTCTTTTATACTTATCTTTCTACCACCTTGCACTCATCTCAGTTTGTTTTTCCATATCCAGCTAATTACTTAGTTTCATAATTCTGCTTATTTACATTAATATGCTCCTTTAGAGTTGTACCTTTGCTTGAATATACATTTACTCATGTATTTAAGATTTTGAGGTAACAAGTTTTAGGGAAGCCCAACTGAGATATACAGCCCACTCTGTGTGGTATTTGCATTTTATTTTAGGCATGTCTATAATAATCCCTTCAGAAAGTAGAATCTGTACTCCCACTTGAGCAGAGAGTACTCAATTTTTAATAACTTCCTTAGGGTTTTGCTTTTTACTGTGATGCTTTCAAAGATTACAGTATAATTTAGGAATGAGAAAATATTAGTGTTTACACCAATAAGTGTTAAACTATCATTACATTCCTTTGTCAGTCTTCCATATTTTGATATCCATACTTAAACACAGGTAAGCTTCTAAAACTACATGAAAGGCAAGATATCGAAACCTTGGTTTCCTCATTTACATAATAAAGGATAATGATAGTACTTACATTGCAGTTTTATGGTGAGGATTAAATGGAATTCCAGCTCTGGTCATGTAGTAGAGTTCCTGGCTCAAAGCAAATATTCAAAAGAATTCAATACATTTTAGTAATGATTATTAGACAGTGACTCTAAGCAGAGACAATGATCTATATTGTCTGTTAGATTGACTAGTTGGAGGTTGATCACCAATCAGTATGTCAGATCCCCTTCCAAATAAATAGGTCATTACAGCAAAGTATGCCAGAAAAGCAGTTGGTTGAGATTGAAATTTAATAAATAGTACTACTGATAAATTGTTCAGTAACAATCAAAAATAGACTTATTTTTTGATTCTTATGAATCAAAAATAGACTCTAGCCATTTTATTTTAATTTAGTTCCTACTACCCATGTGCAAAGCAATTTTATACAGTGAATAACATAGAAAAATAAAACATCTGACCTTAAAATATTACAACTCAAATATTGCTCACTGTTTACCAATTTTTTTGACTTACCATTTTAATACTTTTTAAAATTTTATACCAATCTTATTTTTACTTATTTTTCTGGTGGATGATTTTCCATTTGTCTCATTTCTGAGCCAAATCTTTCAAGGCTGCATGTGTATCAATCTTGGTTTCTATAAGGTCTTAATTATTTCTTGGGTAACATTTTATTATTTCACTTACACAAGCATATTAGAATTTCAAAAGAATCTATTCATATGGTATGTATGGAAAGGTTTTATGGGGGTTTGGGGATTTCATGAAAATGATTTTTTATTTATTTTGAAAATTAACAAATATACACAAAAGTAAAGGGAATAAAATAATCAACTTTATGTACCTAACACACAACTATAACAATCAATTGCCATTTTGTTGGTTTTTTTCAAGAAATACATTTTAAAAATTGTATATGTCATATAAATATAAATAAATATAAATATGGCTCAGGAGAGATACTAAAAAGATTTCTCATTAGTGTGTCATTCTCATTTCTGTTAAGAGTTCTGTAAAAATTAACTAGTGATGAGCTGACCATTGAAAGAAAATCACACAAACTAATAATTGTCCCATGACCTTGTCCAGCTATGAATTATATAGTGATCTTCTAAAACTGTTGCGCATGTGGCTTGTAGGAGTCTTGAGTTAGAGTCTAATTTTCAGACCACTTTCTTCCTTGAGCTTGTAAAGAAAAAAAAAAAAAAGTTTGTGTGCAGTCAAATGAAAAGGAAAACTAAATTTCCCCATCTCTTTATTGAAGTTATACTGTTTTTCCCTTCTGAATATAAAGAGTCTTCAATGGGAAAAATGCAGTTTACTTCCACTAGATCATTAATGGTGTATACCCAATCTAAATACTCATACAAAATGACATAGTTCTCACTCTCTTTCAATTTCCATATCTGATCAGATATCAAAAGAAGTATCTCTCAGATGTGGCTTTTCATATCCATTCCAGTGTAGTCTTATAATCAATAGGTATGGGTCAAATTTGTCATAGTTCTTCCTGGTGTCTTTCAATGGCTGTTTTGTTTCAATTACTGGAATCAAACAGTAAATGTTCATGTATGTTAATCAACTTAGATAACTGGCTCTGACCCTTGCTAATTTTGGTCTGCCATAGCAGTAAACAGCAGTATAATTTCCACAAAATACCGTGTCTTTTCCCTTTTAGCATTTGCCAGGGACTAAAAGTTTTTAACTTGGGTCCACATAATCTCTGGGAGTAATCTTGCTGTCTAATGATAACAGACAGATAAATTCATTCAGTTTTCTAAAGAAAGAGGGTTCATGTGAAAAGTCAGAGCAATTATCACCCCATAAACAACTTCAAGGTAAATCGAACTACAGAAAACTGAGGGAAGTGAAATGGCTTAAAAGCATATATATGTGAAGTTTTTCCCATAAGATTGGAAATAAGGCAAGAATATCCATTCTTACCATTCCTTTACTGACCGTTTTAGCCAGTGCAATGAGGGAAGAAAAAAAATATATATTTTTGAAGGCATACATATTGCCTGTTCTCAGATAACAAAATGTCTGTAGAAAACCTCAAGGAATCTAAAGGCAAAACCCCCAAACCCCCAAAACTCTAAGAACTAATAAAAATGAGTTTAGCAAAATTATAGGATACAGGTCAGTATACAATCCTATTTCTATAGTAGCGGTGAATAACTGAAAAATCAATTAAAAATACAATACCATTAAATAACACCAACAAATACTTAAATATAAAATTAATAAAATTTCAGGAAATCATTGCTGAAAACTACAGAATGCTGATAAAAGATATAAAAGAAGACCTCAAGAAATGGAAAGACATATTTTCCCAGATTGGAAGACTCAACATGAAAAAGACATTAATTCTCCCCCAGTTGATCTATAGATTTAGTGCAATATCAATAAAAAACCCAACAGGTGTTTATTTGTATAAAAAACAATAATTTGTATTTTTTACAGATTTTTTCCTGTAATTGATATCTAGTCTCATAGTATTGTGGTTGGAAAAGATACTTGATACAATTTCAATTTTCTTAAATTTACCAAGGCTTGATTTGTGACCCAAGATATGATCTATCCTGGAGAACGTTCTATGAGCACTTGAGAAGAATGTGTATTCTGTTGTTTTTAGATGGAATGTCCTATAAATATCATGTAAGTCCATCTTGTTTAATGTATCATTTAAAGCTTGTGTTTCCTTATTTTCATTTTGGATGATCTGTCCATTGGGGAAAGTGGGTTGTTGAAGTCCCCTACTATGATTGTGTTACTGTCGATTTCCCCTTTTATGGCTGTTAGTATTTGCCTTATGTATTGAGGTGCTCCTATGTTGGGTGCATAAATATTTACAATTGTTATATCTTCTTCTTGGATTGATCCCTTGATCATTATGTAGTGTCCTTCTTTGTCTATTGTAATAGTCTTTGTTTTAAAGTCTGTTTTGTCTGATAGGAGAATTGCTACTCCAGCTTTCTTTTGATTTCCATTTGCATGGAATATCTTTTTCCATCCCCTCACTTTCAGTCTGTATGTGTCCCTAGGTGTGAAGTGGGTCTCTGGTAGACAGCATATATACGGGTCTTGTTTTTGTATCCATTCAGCCAGTCTGTGTCTTTTGGTTGGAGCATTTAATCCATTTACATTTAAGGTAATTATTGATATGTATGTTCCTATTACCATTTTCTTAATTGTTTTGGGTTTGTTATTGTAGGTCTTTTCCTTTTCTGTGTTTCCTGCCTAGAGAAGTTCCTTTAGCATTTGTTGTAAAGCTGGTTTGGTGGTACTGAATTCTCTTAGCTTTTGCTTGTCTGTAAAGGTTTTAATTTCTCCATCAAATCTGAATGAGATCCTTGTGTAGAATAATCTTGGTTGTAGGTTTTTCTCCTTCATCACTTTAAACATCTCCTGCCACTCCCTTCTGGCTTGCAGAGTTTCTGCTGAAAGATCAGCTGTTAACTGTATGGGGATTCCCTTGTATGTTATTTGTTGTTTTTCCCTTGCTGCTTTTAATATTTTTTTCTTTGTATTTAATTTTTGATAGTCTGATTAATATGTGTCTTGGCGTGTTTCTCCTTGGATTTATCCTGTATGGGACTCTCTGTGCTTCCTGGACTTGATTGACTATTTCCTTTCCCATATTAGGGAAGTTTTCAACTATAATCTCTTCAAATATTTTCTCAGACCCTTTCTTTTTCTCTTCTTCTTCTGGGACCCCTATAATTCGAATAGTGGTGTTGTCCCAGAGGTCTCTGAGACTGTCCTCAATTCTTTTCATTCTTTTTTTCTTTATTCTGCTCTTCAGTAGTTATTTCCACTATTTTATCTTCTAGGTCACTTATCCGTTCTTCTGCCTCAGTTATTCTGCTATTGTTCCCTTCTAGAGAATATTTAATTTCATTTATTTTGTTGTTCATCACTGTTTGCTTGCTCTTTAGTTCTTCTAGGTCCATGTTAAACATTTGTTGTATTTTCTGCATTCTGTTTCCAAGATTTTGGATCATCTTTACTATCATTATTCTGAATTCTTTTTCAGGTAGACTATTTCCTCTTCATATTTTAGATCTGGTGGGGTTTTGCCTTGCTCCTTCATCTGCTGTGTGTTTGTCTGTCTTCTCATTTTGCTTAACTTACTGTGTTTGGCGTCCCCCTTTAGCAGGCTGCAGGTTCATAGTTTCCATTGTTTTTGGTGTCTGTCCCCAATGGCTAAAGTTGTTTCAGTGTGTTGTGTTGGCTTCCTGGTGGAGGGGACTAGTGCCTGTGTTCTGGTGGATGAGGCTGGATCTTGTCTTTCTAGTGGTCAGGTCCATGTCTCATGGTGTGTTTGAGGTGGTCCATGGCCTTAGTATGATTTTAGGCAGCCTCTCTGCTAATGGATGGGGTTGTGTTCCTGTCTTGCTAGTTGTTTGGCATAGGGTGTCCAGCACTGTAAGTTGCTGGTCGTTGAGTGGAGCTGGGTCTTGGCATTGAGATGGAGATCTCTGGGAGATTTTCGCCATTTGATATTACGTGGAGCTGGGAGGTCTCTTGTGGACCAGTGTCCTGAACTTGGCTCTCCCACCTGGGAGGCAGAGCCCTGATGCCTGGTTGGAGCACTAAGAGCCTGTCATCCACATGGCTCAGAATAAAATGGAGAAAAAAAAGAAAGAAAGAAAGAAGACGATAAAATAAAGTAAAATAAAGTTATTAAAATAAAATATAATTATTAAAATTTTTTAACATAAAAAAAAAGAAAATAAGAAGAGAGCAACCAAAGCGAAAAACAAATTCACCAGTGATAACAAGTGCTAAAAACTATACTAAAAACAAAGAAACAAACAAAAAAACGGACAGACAGAACCCTAGGACAAATGGTTACTGCAAAGCTATACGCACAAAATCACACCCAGGAGCATACACATACACACTCACAAAAAGAGAAAAAGGGAAAAATAAATATATACCATTGCTCTCAAAGTCCACCTCCTCAATTTGGGATGATTCATTGTCTATTCAGGTATTCCACAGATGCAGGGTACATCAAGTTGATTGTGGGGATTTAATCTGCTGCTCCTGAGGCTGCTGGGAGAAATTCCCCTTTCCCTCCTTTGTTCACACAGCTCCTGGGGTTCAGCTTTGGATTTGGACCCGCCTCTCTGTGTAGGTCGCCTGAGAGCATCTGTTCTTTCAGAGAGGACGGGGTTAAAGGAGCAGCTGATTCGGGGGCTCTGGCTCACTCAGGCTTGGGGGAGGGAGGGGTATGGAGTGTGGGGTGAGCCAGCGGCAGCAGAGGCCAGCATGACTTTGCACCAGCCTGAGGCATGCCGTGTGTTCTCCCGGGGAAGTTGTCCGTGGATCATGGGACCCTGGCAGTGGCGGGCTGCACAGGCTCCTGGGAGGGGAGGTGTGGAGAGTGACCTGTGCTCGCACACAGGCTTCTCGGTGGCGGCAGCAGCAGCCTTAGCGTCTCATGCCCGTCTCTGGGGTCCATGATGATAGCCGCCGCTCACGCTCGTCTCTGTAGCTCCTTTAATCAGCGCTGTTAATCCCCTCTCCTCGTGCACCAGAAAACAAAAAGGCAAGAAAATGTCTCTTCGGTAGACTTTTTCTCTTCGGCAGCTCCAGACTTTTTCCCGCACTCCCTCCCGGCTAGCTGTGGCGCACTAGCCCCCTTCAGGCTGTGTTCACGCAGCCAACCATAGCCCTCTCCCTGAGACCTGAACTCCGAAGCCCGAGCCTCAGCTCCCAACCCCCACCCACCCCGATGGATGAGCAGAAGAGCCTCTCTGGCTGGTGAGTGCCGGTCGGCACCGATCCCTGTGTGGGAATCTCTCCACTTTTCCCTGTGCACCCCTGTTTCTGCGCTCTCCTCCATGGTGCCGAAGCTTCCCCCCTCCGCCACCCACAGTCTCCACCTGCGAAGGGCCTTTCTTGTGTGTGGAAACCTTTCCTCCTTCACAGCTCCCTCCCCGAGGTGCAGGTCCCGTCCCTATTCTTTTGTGTCTGTGTTTTTCTTTTTTCTTTTGCCCTACTCAGGTACGTGGAGAGTTTCTTGCCTTTTGGGAGGTCTGAGGTCTTCTGCCGGCGTTCAGTAGGTGTTCTGTAGGAGTTGTTCCACATGTAGATGTATTTCTGATGTATTTGTGGGGAGGAAAGTGATCTCCACATCTTACTCTTCCGCCATCTTGAAGCTTCTCCACTGATGTTTTTTCTAATCTATTTGGATTCATCTTCATACCTTATTCTCATTATTTATTGTTGATTAAAATTGATATTTGAAATAAGTGAGAAGGCTATGTAGCTATTAGTAAAATTTTACTTAGAATTAATTTAAATACATTATTTTTATAAATTTTCAGAATATGAAATAAAAGGGCATGTTTATACTCCTAGAAAGATAATTCAAAAAATGAATTCCAAATGAAATTTTATATAGGTAAATATAGAGAAGATACCTTATTTGTGATTAGGTGTAAGATTTTTTTTATTGCCAGTATTCCTACCAATTTAATTTATATTTTAGAGAGTAAAATTACTTTTTTTAAAAAAAGAATAACATTTATAATTTCCTGTTGAAAAGTAACACATAGTATTGTGGACTGTTGGTGAAACAAAGAAAGCCATATTAAAGTAAAACATTAAAAATTATTCATTCATTCAATTACAGAAAACATCAGTTCAAATTTTAGCTGATATTCTTAGAGTTTTTTAGAAGCAAATTAATTTCTTAATTGGCAATATGCCTGCATGCACAAAAAACAACCACTAGCCAAAAGAGTGGGTTCATCGTTTATTTAGAAGCTCAATTCAAAACTGTTTGATTTGGTTTAGTCAGAATAGTTGAAATGACATTAATGAAAGCTTAGAGAAAGCAGGAGCCATGTCTTTTAAAACTTGTTCATTAGTAGAATGATCATTCCTTTTAAGAGTACGTATTTTTTATGTCATGTATGTTCATATATGTATGCATAATTTACTTAGGGGATATGAGTTTCTATTAATTAATTGTTCAATGGTAATAATGATTAGATTCCATGAAAATGTACATGGCTGGACTGTTTCCTTTGTGATAGAACCTAAATGCTTTGTATCTTAGCTAGTTAGCTTTTGTGATTTGCCATCAATCTTGGAAGTTAGCAAGGTGGATCCAGAACAAACCATTTGGTTGACTAGTTATATTAATGAGAGTATGATAGCTTGTTTTACGTAATTGTGTATATTTGCGAATGTAGAACTATTAACTTCAAAGGAGCTCAATTTGCTGGAAGGACAGCTTTTGGAATAATGCAATTTGTTGTTGACTTTGTGCATGGTTGGATATTCCTATTACAGTAGCTATTTTTCATATTGACTTTACAAATCTATTCTCTTAGGAATTTCATTTGACTATTTGGAGTGAGAAATGAGGGTTATAACTTCTGAAGAGAAAGTGTATTTTGGAAAGTTATTTTTATTTTGTTTCATTTTCTTAAAGAATATATAACCTAAAAAATTTAGTGTACCACTTCCACCACAGTAGGTTGTAAAAACTATATGAATAGGAAGATTTGCACAATGGAGGAAGTTCAGTGGAGTCTTTTGGGATTAAGCTTAATGAATATTAATGCCAAATAATGCATGTGGGACAGTAAAGGAAGCAATGGATACAACATTAGTCTATAGAAAATGAATAGAAGAGAGAAAATAGTGAATTGCAATGTAGGAGACATGATTGCAGGAAGGAAAGAAAATCAGATAACACTATTCAAAGCTGCTTTCCTTGGCAAGTTTCTTATTTAAAGGGTGAGAATTAGTTCTATTTTCTACAGTCCATATCATAGTAAAAACGTGAGGACTGTTTAATTCTAGGTTCTACATACTGTTAAGTATTATTGAAAATCTGTTATATTAAATTTTGAAGAAAAAATTAACAGACTCCGGGAGCATCTTCTAAAAATCAGTGGGTCTCAACTTTACTTGCCCATTAGAATCACCTTGGGAAATTTTGAAACTCTAATGCCCAAGCCACACTCCAGGCTTTTAAAATAAGAACCCCACATTTGGAGCAAGGCTTCACATACAGCAAATTAGGGCACTAAAGCAGTATATATATATATATACTTAGGCAAGGAAAATGATGATAAAACGAGCTGGATAAATTCAGTAAATTGAATCTTCTTCTTAAATAAGTTGACTTTTTTTTCCTGAAGAAAATATTACAAACTTTTCTTAGTACGATAAGAAATGTTCTGTTTAACTAGAACCCTCTCTCCAAAATGTAACTGACATGTATTTACATTATTTTATTTTCACAAACCTTCTGTAAGATAGGCCCAAGCACCAATTAAGTCCAGAGAAATAACTATCATGTACAAAACTAGTAGAGCTAGATTGTAGTAGTGGGACCAAGACTTGAATTTGTGTCTTTAAATCTGAATCCTGTGATTTATTCCAGCAGATGATTCTCCCAAGCTTCCCTTTCTGGTCACCATATCTTAGCATCTTCTCTTTTTCATCCCTACAATCTACTTTTACTGTTCTTAGTGCAAATCATTTGCCTTGTCAGCATCCCAGTGCCTTCCTTTCAGTCTTATAACTTACTATCTGTAATAATATTATCATCCATTTTGTTATCTCTGGTAACCACCTGAGTTCAGAGTAGAGGTTAAAGAGAAACAGAGCTATGAAAGATCTCAAACATCCTGTTTCCCCAGCCACTGAATTTACAGAAATTTAATTTCAATGACTTTAATCATCATTTAACTTACAATCATGGTTAAAAGTTAGGCTTTATCATTATTGAAAATTCAGTGTTCATTGTCTTTCCCATCCTCACAGCACACAGTCTTTGAATGAAAAACTATAGTCAGTCTTTTATATTATTGTTTTATAATAGCTAGAATAATACCTGTTTTGTAGGACATAAAAATAACTATTGGGCAATGTCCAGATCTGTTTTTTTTTTTTTTTTTTTAACTTCCATCCCTGAAAGATTTCTTATTCCATTCCTTCTGATTTTAAATAATTTTCTGTTGTGGTTTCTTATTACTCTACAGTCACATCCCATTCTCTTAATTCATGATTCTGGTTCTGGCTTCAGTTGATTCTCTAATCTGCCTAGACTTCCTGGTTTCTTTATTCAACATTTTTCACCAGCACTACTTCATTTACTCCTTGATTTGCCATCATCATTTCAGTAACAACCACTAGCATATGTAAACTCAACTGCCAGATTTCCTCAGTTCTGGTCTAAAGCTCTCAGACATGGCCAGAGTCAGATAGCTTGACAAAATTTTTTCTCAGCTGGGATGCTCAAAAGCCTTTATTTTTTATTGACAATGTAAAATTATTCTCCTTTGAAATCAGCCTTACTTTTTAATTACCATAGTATTTCAGTATCTTTTCAAATCCCTTCAATTCTTCCATTTCTATGAAGTTTTCTATAATGATTCCAACTAATCTTAAACTCTCCTTCTCCTTGTACACTTACTTTTTCATTTATCTGGAGCCACTTCCTCTTTTGTTTTCTTGTTTTCTTACCTCTTGTATTTGTGTAAGTTCTTGTGTAAGTTCTCCCAAAGTAATGATCATTTCTATTCCTCCTTAGTACTTCTAGCATGCAAATCCCATTGCTTTTTTCCACAGATGATAATTCAAAACAAATCATTGAATGAATGGATTAAAGCCAGAAGTTGAAAAGCTGAGAACTCTAAGTCTTTCACATGGACTCTGATTTCCCATATTCTTCCTTAATTGATCAGTATTCAACTAGTTACAAGCCAATTAGGTCAAAGTATTTGTACAGACACAAATTCTTGAATGGCAGCCTGAGGAGCTTTATGGACCCTCTCCCCAAAACAACCATACTAGTGAAAATTACTAAAACAACAACAATGTAAAGTCTCTAGAAATTGTCTGAAGCTCATACAGTAAATAAGAAACATTCATTTAAGAAAAAAATTAATAAATATTGATAAGAATGCTGAGAAGTGCTTTTGAGCCAAGACCCACTCCCCTAGCCACCCCTGATTTCTCTCCTGCCCAACTCAGCATGAAAGTAGCTCATCCTGGGTGGATGCAGCCAAGAAAACAGTGCTCCCTCTCTTCCCAATTCCAAGTTGAGGGTTATGGTATCTCTCCATGAAGGGTAGATTTCTTATTTCTCCCAGTTCCATGTTGCAGAGGCTCTATTCCAGAGAGAAACTGGTGAGAAATCTGGGGCTCTCTTCCTTCACTCAGCTTCTGCTTGTGGGGTGAAAGTTCTACCTCAGGGGCCATGTTCCCAAAATACTAGAGCCCCAGTTATCCACTCCCAGGCTCATTTGTAGGGAGTAAGTTCCATGACTGGAGAGTCAAGCTGAGAGGACAAAGGCTACTGCTCCCATTCAGTGCCATGCTCATAAAACAGAGGTGTTGCTCCAAGAGAAGTGGACCGTGGCAGAGCTTTTGCCAGAGCGGGAGAGACAGCCTTAAGAACAGAGATCTTTGAAGCTTTTCCTATTGGAGCTAAATTTATTTGGAACAGAGAGTAAGGAAATTCAAGTTTAAGAGTTTTCATGAAAAAAATGGAGATTTTGGTGTTAAGAAAGGAAGCGGAAAGTGGTAAGCAATTAAGAGGAGAGTTTTTCCATGAGAGCAATAAGTTAGTCATTAGTTGAGCAGAAGTTTACCTGCGGGAACCAGAGAGAGAAGAGTCCTCCTGGCATGAGTACAAACCTCTAAGACTGGTCTCAAACATATTTAATAGGGATACAAATTTAATAGGATCAGATTGTGGAACAATTTGTGCCCCCCAAAATAGAGGGAACAGCCTGCGCTTAGTGGAGGCTAAGAGCTCCCCGTAATAACAACAGAGGCAGATAGCTTAACAAAGAAATCAGTGAGAGAAGTAGTAAAAGAGACACTAAAACCACTTTTATCAAGGCATTGGACATAATCCTAGAGTTCCAAAAAATTTTGATTTTTATAATTTTTGCACTGCTTTTTTAGAAGGATAGAGTTTTGGAGATTTCCACACCACCATTTTTTTTTCTGTCAGAGCCTTTCAGTCAATTGATTTTTGACAAGGATATCAGAACATTTCAATGGAGCAAACAATAGTCTTTTCAAGAAATGATACTGAGACAACTGAATATCTACATGCCAAACAATGAAGTTGGATCCCTTCCTCACACCATACAAAAAGTAAATAAAAATGGGCCATAAACCTTAATGTAAACTATAAAATCATATAAAACTATATAAACTAAAGGTATAAAACTCTCAGAGGAAAATATAGAGTAAATTCTAGTTTACTTGCCTTGGATTAGGCAAAGCCTTCTTAGGCTTAGAAAAAAAATCAATAAATAGAATGTCATCGAATTGAAACCATTTATGCATCATAGTATACCATAAAGAAAGTGAAAAGACAACCCAGAGAATGGGAGAAAATATTTGCAAGTCATATATCTGATAAAGGACCTGTATCCAGAATATATCAAGAACACTTCCAGTTCAATTACAAAAAGATAACTCGACTATGTAATAGACAAATGTTCTGAATAGACTTTTCATATCTATAGAAGATATACAAATGTCCAATAAGCTCATGAAATGAGGCTCAATGTCATTAACTATCAGGGAAATGCAAATCAAAACCACAGTGAGATATAACTTCACATGTTAAAGTAGCTATAATCGAAAAGATAAATAGTAACAAGTGTTGGCAAGAGTGTGATAATGTTGGAAGCCTCATACATTTCTGATTTCTGATGGGCATGCAAAATGATTCAGCCACTGGAAAAGCAGTCCAGCTGTTCCTCAAAGAGTTAAACACTGAATTACTGTTAGATACAGAAATTCCACTCCTAGGTATATACCCAGAAGAAATGAAACATATATCCACACAAAAACTTGTACGTGAATGTTCATTGCAGCATTACTGATGGTAGCCAAAACTTGCCTTCTCAGTGACTCTGTGCTATATTTTGGAGTTTGGAAAAAATATTAACAGTGGTGCCTTGGCTTTTATAGGTGTGAAAAGAGCAAATGAGTTTTTTTTTAATTTCTTCTTTTCCTTTTCTCCTTCTCTTGCTCCCTCTTTTTCTCAGAATTCATTAAGAACCCCAAATATGTAGTTAATGAAGAATTATTGTAAATATTATTAAAGTGAACTGACTTAGGGATCAGTTACAAGGCAACCTATAGACAAAAGCATGATAGTAAATTCTTTTCCTTTACAGAGCAGTGCTGAGAAAGCAAAGTAGATCAGCGTGAGATGCAATTGGTCATTGCGTGCTTCCTCCAAGATATATTAATCCATCTTTTTAAAAGCATAAAGAAGTAATATAGATTAATAGTGAAAGAATATAATAGTGTATAGGGTTAGAAGCATGGGGCAAGTCATGATATGTAGAATTTTGCCAAGAATTTTCTGGGGGAATCATTAAGAGAGTAGCATGATTAGAACTGAATTGCTGAATTGGGGATTACCTAATGACAAATTGGGAAGATTTTAAAAGACCATTTGAAGAGATTCTTTGAACATCTGATTTAAAAATATAAGGATTGATTTGATAGGCTTTGTACATGTATGTTTGGGAAATTGTTGCATATTCCTAGTAAAAGATAACATTGTGATTTTCACTTTATTGGGAATTTGTGAAAATCCTATCATGTTAAGAAGTCTGTATTTAGCAGCAATTTTACTCTGTGGACAAGCAGCCTATGTATGCTGGAGGGAGAATAAAGCAAGTGTCATATTAGCAAGTGTTTTAGCCAATATTAGTCTGCCTCAACATCTGGTGGATAATAAAAATGATCCTGGTTTACAGTTCTTTATTATGTTTTTCAAATTTAAGATGAGAGATTGATGTGGGGAGAGTGTATAATGCATATACACTGGAAATTCAAATTATCTCTGTGAAAATAAAAGGATACAGAGAACATGAGTTGGCATTTAAAGCACTCAACAATCAACACATGCAGTTTTTCATGCACTAGCAACATGATTAGACTTTGATTAGCAGTTTATCAGGTTTCCAGTTTCTGATTTCCTTCCACTACTACTTAGGAGGCTTAGTGATGCTGGGATCTTGGCTAGTTTTAGATTTGGCAGTAACAACCACAAGCCCTAATGGCCCTCAGGCAACAGCCTATGCAGCATTTACGGCCCAGCCTCACTGGCTTGCTCTGCATTTTTGTTCTCTCACTATAAATCCTCAGGCCCAGTCATTTCAACTGTATCGGCCAGAGAGAGCTTCTGAGAGGATGCATACGGCTCTTACATCCCTAGACACTACCAAACATTGGGAAAAAATCAAAATTTGGCCCTAATCATAGAGACACTTGACTATGATCCATACCATTAAAAAAACATATTGGATTAACCACTTCCTGTGCGCCAGCATCTTCCATTTGTCCAGTTTTGTACTCACATTTCTATTTAGAATGTTTGGAGGGAGAAAGATACCACTTTTCTATGGTTTCTGGGTATCAAAACTGTTGGTTTTGCTGTTACTTTCTCTCACTCCTGGTACACTAATGTTTCGTATATTACTACTAACGTTATTCTAATGCTACCTGTTTGATGGAATGGTAATGAACCCTGTTTCATTCCGCAGTGGTCACAAGATCACTAACTGTGTGCCACCTCCTCCACGGGGGACCATGGTTCTCTCTGCTCCCAAAGAAAAGGAAACTATTTCCTCCAGCGCTTTCTGCCATTCTAGACAATCTTACCTCTGATGACACACTTTTAATCCACTTTCTCATAAGCTTCCCAAATTATATTCTTTTCAGTGGTTTCTTTTTTGAGAAAATTGCTTCTGATTTTTCACAGCCTAAGATGTGGGGGAATTTGGTGGAAACTTGTAACGGGCTTATTCTTTGATAACCATCCCAATCTCAATATAAGATTACCCTGCTTTGGTTCTTCTTTACCTCGGAGGAGGTTTTCTGTTTTCTTGGTGGCACCTTTCCCTGCAGTTGACTAATCATTTTGGAATAGTATTGTACTCACCAATTTAGATTACGAGCATTATTCCCAGTTTGCAGGAAATGTAATACCTCTGCACTTTATTTCCTAAGGGCTCAAGGTGTCCAAATACAATGAGGATTTCTTAGACTTTGTCCATTTGGCTTGCACTGTCCTCCAACCACTGTCACTGTAGCAGTCATGTGGCATCAGAAAACAAAGCAGGCACACTCAGAACCACAATCTGTGCTTTTATTGTAGATCCTTATAGAAGATTTTTCCATATTTCTCAGGCAGTTATTTAAATCATGCCCTATTACTCTTTTGATTACAGAGAAAAAGGGGACAAAGAGAGATATGCTGATAACAAATAGGTGTATGATCTATGGAAGATAAAGCTCAAATACTTTTGTGTGAGAGAGAAATTTTGGTTCTGGTATAAAGTACAGTTTTTCTTATCTGAAAAATTTTAATGTTTCACTTAAATTCGTGAGAAATAATACTTGAGGCTCTCAGGATAAATTGTGGAGGACTTGGAAATGGGCAAAGGAGACTACAGGACATTCTGATTCTTTGAATGACTTTCTATTGTCCAGTTCATTTTAAGCTATTTAGGATTAGAGGGTAAGTTGTGGAAAACTGAAGGCAATGCAAATGATTCCTGACCATAGGAAGGAAAATGAATTTTGTCCAGTACAGAATATTAATCCCTGCAAGTCAAATTCTCATTTGAACCAGTCTTAACAGCCTATTAGTTCTCTTATTAATTAATTCATTGAAGAAAATCTTTGACATGGTTCATTTTATATTTGTATGAGAGTCATGATTTTACTTTTTCAGAATCTTAGATTGCTAGACCTGTACATGAAGGTTGATTCTTATATGTTTTGGCCCTTTAGACTGCTTTGAAACTACTATACTTCATAAATAAAGACTGTGACTACTCACAGTGATGAACAACCATATGAAAACTAAAGAAAAAATCAATCACTGGAAAAATTAATTTAAAAGTACAGATAGTTTGTTCTTGAAGCATTAAATGTTAACTCTTTATGAAACTTATAGACAGCACAGGTACATGAGACGCACCTAAGGTTAAGGAGATTTTAAGTAGGTCTCTAAAACTGTCTACATTTTTCAAACCATTTTTCTAGTTATGGCACTCACAGTCTGCATAATTGATCATTTTTCAAAAAGGCCTTTGGAAACTTTAATAAATATTTGATTTAATGACATGTGATCAGTAAAGTGTTGTACACTCTAATCAACTCACATGATGTTTATCTTTAATATGTTTTTTTGATTACAAAGAAGCATATTTTCATTATGACATACAACATACTAAAATCTTTAAAGAAGAGAATAAAAGTTTCTCAACCAGATATAAACAAAGTAACTATTTTAGAAATAGTGATTTCCATACTGTTCCCATAAGATACACATTTTTGTATCTGACTTTTTCATGTAAAATTTTAGTGTATATATTTCTTTATATGCAATTAAAACTTTGAAAACATAATTTTTTAAAATAAATGTATTTATTTTATTTATTTATTTTTGGCTGCATTGGGTCTTTGTTGCTGTGCCCAGGCTTTCTCTAGTTGCAGCAAGTGGGGGCTACTCTCCGTTGCGGTGTGCAGGCTTCTCATCGTGGTGGCTTCTCTTGTTGCGGAGCACAGGCTCTAGGCACGCAGGCTTCAATAGTTGTGGCACGTGGGCTCAGTAGTTTGGCTCACAGGCTCACAGGCTCTAGAGTGCAGGCTCAGTAGTTGTGGCGCACGGACTTAGTTGCTCCGCAGCATGTGGGATCTACCCCCACCAGGGCTCGAACCCATGTCCCCTGCATTGGCAGGTGGATTCTTAACCACTGTGCCACCAGGGAAGCCTGAAAATATAATTTTTAATGATAACATGATACTCTATTCTATGAACGTGTCAAAATGTAATCATTCCTCCCTTGTTAAATATTTTGAATATTTCCATTATTATTCTAATTATAAATTAGTCTGTGATGAACATCTTACTCTAAAGATCATTGAAGATTTTTCAGGATATTTTCTTGGACTTTGTAGAATTGCCATTTCAAAGAATTTTTGCATCTTTAAGGCTCTTCATATGTACTTTCAAATTATTTTGAGAAAGAGTG
>NW_006783288.1:1126488-1132526 GCF_000442215.2 Lipotes vexillifer
CAATTTACAACCTAGCGGAGACTGTCTGTCTCATAAGCATAAGCCAGATTTTTAAGGATAATTAGTGTTTTCTGTATACACAGAAACCCACATGCATGCATACACATTAACAGTTACCTTGGTGATCAACAGGTTACTATTTGGAATAAAATTCTAATAAACTTATATTTTGTTGATTTATGTGTGTTCCCTGACATTGTACTGTTTTTAAAAACCTTTAAGCACAGAAGAAATTGGCAAAGCTAGGCTAGTATAAAACAAAATTTTCAAAATGCACATAACTGACACTAACTTTAAATAATTCTTAGTTATTATCTTCTTAACTCATCTTAAGTAAACACTTCTAAGTTCTGGGTAAAGCCTTGTCTTTCCCGTAAATGTCACTTAATACATAAAAGGTTTTTGGTCTTGGCCAGATTTAAGATGAAATATGCTACATATAATTCTTAAAGTGCTGGCTGTTTCATATCTACATGCCTAAATCATTTTATTATCCGCTTAATAGCAGAACAAATTAGTCATCCTCTCTGATCCTGGTGCACATTATGCCGAGACATGCCCACCCTAATATGCTTTCTGATAAAGTAAATGCTCACTCTGTCAGAGCACAAATCTTATTTGGGCACGAGCAAAGTCAAGGGAGAGAGAGCTGAGTCTGCAGTAGGATTGCTTATTCGAGGAGAACTAAGATTTATTAGCTGACTTCATTAAATATATGGAAGACCCCAGCACTCAAGGTTAGAAAATTAGAATGCAAACATGAAACCTCTGCATGAAATGAAACAGGTAGCAAAAACAAGAAAGATAGATCTTTGCACTTTACAAAGTGAGGGAGGTAGGCTTATATTAAAGTAAATGTCTAGCTAGCTAAATGAAAAGGTCTGCTTTGCAGTTACTTGCTTGGTTCAGTAATCTGTGACTATAAGATAACACTAATTAAATATCAGAGAGATAAATGATTGATGATAAACATAAATGAAGTCTCAGCCCAAGTTGCATATTCCTTTATTTATAAATAAATGTAATTATTTAGAGGTTGTATTTTAAAGTAAAATTTAACATCCCTGATTTTTCTGTGTAAAGCATTTATCTACCAATGCTAAATAAGTTTCAATTTGGAGTAAAGTTATGCATGCTACATTTCAGTGTAATGTTAATGAAAGGTAAAAGAGTACTTCAAAGAAAAGTAATCCCTGATTAAGGAATCTGGCAAAAATAAAGGATATTCCTCAAACTCTCTAATGTGTGACATATCTTTTTCAGTTTTTTCTACTCAAGTAGAGGGCTACTAATATACTAGCTTGTGTCCTGCCTCTGTTTCTCTTTCAATAGAGTGATCTTATGAAAACAGTTTTGCTTCCATCACATAAATATGTTTTACCTTCTTCTCAGAAAGTCTGACAAATATTGTTCTAGTTAAAAAAAAAAAAAGTTCCTTGAGCTTAAGCTTAACTGAGGACTGGCTTAGTGTTCTCTTATCATCTGTTTTAGTGGTAGTCTGAGCACCTGCACTAATCTAGCACCAGTCCATTCCTGTTCCCTCCTCTTTGAGATTCCCATCAGTTGCAGACTCCCACACATTCCTTTACTATAAATGGGCTTCATTCTAAAATAAAACTGCCCTTAGGAAGTACGAAGGATGGTACACTTTTGGATATATCAAAACATTTTGCCTTAGAAAACTAAAGTACATTCTTAAAATGATTGCTAGCTATTCAAGGTGAAATCTTATGGCTACCGTATTGATAGTAATGTTGAAACTCCCAAATTCCCTGATTCTACTCCCCTTCTTCTTCTTGCTGTTCCACCTGGGAAAAAAACATAGCATCATAAATACTAGATGTGGGGTCAATAACACAAAGGCAGAGCTCTAGTGGAAGATATGCAGACAGTAGCAGAGAAGCGGTTTGCTCGCTGGAGGATTTTGTCTCTTGCTGGATTCTACTCTTCTGACTTCAGCTGGAGCCAAGTTAGGTTGAAGGAAATTCACATAGAATAGACCTGGTTCATTAACCCTAAATAAATGAACTATAAATGGGCTTCATTCTAAAATAAACAAGTAAAGGATGTGAATAGTCAATACCCACTTTACCTTTAACTTCATCAAATTTAAGGCGTTCCTGAAGATGAGAGGCAAAGTCTGGGTGCACTAGAACAGGTTATGTTGTGTTGCAGAGGCCTCTCCTTTCACCTGTGGGAGGATCAGAATCTATGGCACAAGCCAGTGTTTTGCTCAGTTAAGAATGTCACAATATCAGTTTTTAGGTGGGATTTAAAATTATAATGTCATGGAATATTAGAACTGAAAAGGGCCTTGGTGATCACCTCACCAATGTCTGAATTTTATAGATGAAAGAACTGAGACCAGGGTCATAGTATGATTTGTTCAGGGTCAATCAACTGGTCAGTGGCAGAGATAAAAAAGAATTCTGGTAGTCTCATTGCCAGTGTAGATATGAAAGTTTTATATCTGCAGACTTTACAAACAGAGTTTCAATAAGAAGCAGCTGGAGGCACGAGTGCATTTTATTATATTCTGCAAGAAAAATGAATCCGCAGATAGTTTTATTCCAAGAGAACAATATTCCACCCAAATTAGGTTCAAAAGCTGTCAACAATAAAATAATTCTATCAGCTATTTAAAGTACAATCATTACTGTGAAGTACTTGGTAGTCTAAGGATTTTTATATATCACACCAAAACATCTGGACACTTCAATCAACCGGATGTATTTACATTTTATAGACAAGAGCCCAAGTGATATAGCAGATTTAGAAATTTTGTTTTTTTAACCACAAGATTAAGTGCCATAAATGTCTGAAACCAGCCTAGTTTTAACATAGAGAGTACTCAGTTAATAATGGATTTGCTTATCACTATTCTGGTCTATTATGTATTTGTTTTACATTTTAATTCCTAGAAGCCAAGCTTATTTCCCTCATCTGGAAGTTCTATACGGGGAGGGATAAGGAAGAATGGAATATATAGATGAAATCTTTATATTTTGTCAGTAAAGATAACTTACTTAAATTTGCCAGAGAAGCATAACTTGTTATTGTTCTACTAAAACAGTCATCTTTCAAGAAATGAAGCCAGAAATTCCTTCCTTTCTTTTCTCTTCCAGTTCAATTCTCACACATTCTTTAGCAGATAAAGGTGACCTCCTCTAGTAGGCAACTTTTCTGAATTTCACCATTCAGTAACTTTAATTTATTCAGTAAATATTTATTATGCTTGAACTGTTTACCAGGCAGCATGCTAGTTGTTGGGTATATAACAGTGCACAAGTTAGATGGTTCTTAGCTTCAGAGATCTTGGCAATTGACATGGGATACAGAGAGGTAATTACACCATATGTGATAAGTACCATGACAGAAGAGCATACAGGATGCTGGGGGACAAGAGAAGAGGCATCTCACACAGCTTTGGGTGTCTTGGATAAAAGTCATGTCAAAAGAGAAGGAGGGGAAAGAAGAGAGGAAGGAAAGGAAGAGAGAGAGAGAGAGAGAGAGAGAGAGAGAGGGAGGGAGGGAAGGAGGAAAGATGGAAGCTGAAAAATCATTTTTGAAAGCCCAAAGGCAATGTTGAGGTGCCAAATGGAGTTGATAATATTAGAATTAAAATAGTAAGGCAATATACTGCAGAAATAAAAGTTGAAAAGTAAGTATAGTAGGTGTGGCTGAAAAGTTGCACCTTTTTCCTAATGACACTGGAAAGGGGCTGAAAGGTTTTAGGCAGCAAAATGGCCATCTCATTTCACAATAGACTAGATATTCACACTAACTCATTTCCTCAGTGTCATATTCTTCCTTTCATTATTAATTGATTTTTCAAATATATATCTCAGTTACCCAAGAATAATTCAGGATACCATAGGCCAAGAACTATGCCGTATATTTCTTATTATTTAGATGCGGTGTAATACCTTTAAAATCATGATGGAATGTATTTTTATAATTTGCAATATTTAAAATTCACCACACATTATATTCTTTACACATATTAAATAGATGATAAAATTATTAAAATCACCTTTAAAATGTGTAAGGGGCCCATGGTTATTTGGAAAATTCTTTTATCATTTACCCAAGCAAAATGTTCAAAGGCCACTATTTTGCTTGACATTTGGTTTAGTTTTACTGGATATGTGAGAATCCAATAGTAATGCTGAAATAAGTAGAAAGATAAAAAGAAGTTCAAATAGAAACAGAAACTCAAGGAGGGATAAACAATGGGCAGAATGAGAGAGCTAAGTAAAAATTATTTTCAGAGCAGTGGGCATCGAGAGAGAGACAAGATATGAATGGCTGGGAAGTTGGCAAGCTCTCATATTCAGATAATTCTAGACTGCATGGTCTCATAATATAAAAATACACCTTTGCTACTTAGAGTGTACACTGTGCTACAGCATCCATGTATCCCTTTGAGGGTGGAGACATTCATTCCTTCACCTGAAGTTGTCCTGCCTGAAGTCATACCCTCCCTCTTCCCTGGGTTGACCTGCATCTGAGGACTGATTAATGCAATGATACAAATCATGGACTCCCCTTTCCTTAATTTAACCATGTCCAGGGGGGTCTTTCCAGCTTCAGAACTCCCACTGGGATCAGTTGAGGCCTCTGTTGCATCTACATGGCAAATTCTTTCTTTGCCCAATCCTGCTTATTTAACTCTTTCGCAGATGTTCTAATTAGGGGCCCTCCCTGATAAAATCTGTGCATGCATATCTCAATTTCAGAGTCTGTTTCCTGGGAAACCCAGCCTAAAACATTTTGTTGGAAATTTGGTCACAGAGGCAATTAGAGGATCTAATTCTCATGATCCTAAATTAGTATTAAATACTAATTGATAAATAAGAATTTAAAATAAAATCCTGCATTTAAGCATGCTAATTGTGATTTCATTTTGACAGATAACATTACCATCTTCATGGGAACCATTTATCCAGTAAGTGTTACACTATGGAAAAAAATGATAAAAATAAAATTACTGCTAGCCTTAAAATGCTGGGACAATTTCAAATGTTTATTGGTAGTGTGACTTTGAAGACATTTTTTTATCTTAAAAAAAGGGATGCTTGTTGGAATGGGATATTCAAAGCAAAACTTTTCTCAAGAACTCCTTCTTTTTTGATATTCCTTAGGAAATTCCAGTCTACATGAATTTGCTTAGTATTTTACTGGAGACTAGAGACTTAAAAATCGACATCAAGTACTTTAAAAATGCAATAGAAAAAGTAGAGTAAAATCAATAATAGTGTGAGGAATGACTTGAACAGCTTGTATTTTCACAGTGGTCATCAAAAAGTAATTTTATATCCAATAATTTGTATTGATTGTTTGTGAAACTGTAATGCATTATGCCATAAGCCTGGTTGTGCAGTTATAAATATATGTATCATTTTGTTGGTCTTGGTTTTCTTTCTTTTTTTTTTACTGAGTTTCATTTTCTCTAAGAAGTATCATATTTTGTAGTATTTATATGTGGAGGCAAGATTCAGAACCATGACTGTTAATGCAAAATAGCTTCAGCAACACACTGGGCATTCTCCTCTTTGGGTAGTGAAAAACAAGGGCAAAATATGTGTAATATTATATTATTCAAGAGAAAGTACTTCTGAAATTGTCTACAGTGTAATCATCAGTTACTATGACTTTTCCGGGGGCCCATGCGAAAGATTTCATTTAAAAGCCTGCTTGTGCCATTTGAGCCAAAAAGATGCATACCCTAGGGCATGTTCAGCATAAAATCCCACAATATATCTAGAATTTTTATCCTGGATAGAGAAGATAGTACCTCACCAAAATTTGTATTGCCCTTGGCTTCTGTATTATGGGCCATGGACTTGAACTGGGAGAAGTCCTAATTCTATGAGGGCTCTTTCCTGATTGCTACAGTGGATATTTGTATTAATTTGAAGGGAGAAGTTGAAAGGCCTGAATTACTGTGAAGAAGAAAAGAAGGAGGAGAATGAGGGAGAGGGGAGGGCTGAGAGAAGAAGGAGTAGGGGAGGAGGGGGAGGAGGGGGGAGAGAGGG